>NW_026005726.1:147042-432108 GCF_001458135.2 Marmota marmota marmota | reverse complement strand
TTAATATATATATATATATGTATATAATTGCTGTGATGCTGGATTGATTGTATTGTATATTTGACCTTTACTGTCAGGCAATGGGGCGGCTCTTGCTGCCTCAGGCACCCGCTACCTTGGAGTTCTCCGGGGATTCCCGGAGAGTTCCCATTGGTTGGGAAAGTGCCGGAGGAGGGATTTCTGGTGTGGGGGGTTGCTGGAAGGGCCACGTGGGTGAGAGTTCAAATAAAGTAGTTGCTGTTTGAACCTACAAGGCTTTGTGGTGGCTTGGTTATTCGTGCCCAGCCAGACTGCAGCAGGTTACAATTAGGGCTAGTGTTAGGGTTAGGTTAGGTTTAAAACTAGGGTTAGAACATGGATTAGGGCTAGGTTTTGGGTTATGTTAGGGCTAGGCTTGGGATCACAGCTAATGTAAAAACTAGGTTTACAATTAGGGCTAGTTTTAGGGTTTTAGTGCTAGGTTAAGTGTTAGGGTTAGGTTTAGGGTTAGGGTGATATTTAGAGTTAGAAGTGTTAGGATCAGTGTCAGGTTCAGGGTTAGTCTTAGGGTTTGGCTTCCAACTCAAATTAGGGCTAGGCTTAGGTCTAGGTGTAATGTTAGGGTTTGGTTTAGGTTAATGGTTAGGGTTAGAGCTATGGCTAGGTTTAGGGCTCATATTAAGATTAGGGTTATGGTTTGGGCTAGTGTTAGGGATAGGCCTAAGCTTTGGGTTAGGGCTAGATTTAGTGTTACGTTTTGACAAAGGGCTAGTGTGAGAGTTAGAGTTAGTCTTAGGGCTAGTGTTAGGGTTAGTTTTAGGGATAGGGCTAAATTACGGCTAGGGTTATGTTAGGGCTAGGGTTAGGGCTAGTTTTAAGATTAGGCTTAGGCATCGAGTTAGGGTTAGATTTAGAGTTAGGTTTTGATCTAGGGTTTTTGCTAGGGCTAAGAATAAAGCAAGGGTCACCATTAGGGTTAGGGTTAGAGTTAGGGTTTAGTTTAGGCTAAGGATGTGGTTATAGCTAGGTTTAAGGCAATGTGAAGGTTAGTATTATGGTTAGAACTAGGGTTAGGGTTAGGGTTATGATTAAGGCTATGTTTAGGGCTACGATGAGGACAAGGATTTGTTTTAGGGTTAGGGATAGTATTAGAGCTATGGCTAATGTCAGGTGTAGGGTTTCAGTTAGGGATAGATTTAGTATTAGGTTTATGGCTTGGTCCAGTGTAAGGGTTAGGTTATTGATTAGGGTCAGGTTTAGATCTAGGGTTACTTTTAGAATCAGGGTCAGGATTAGGTTTTGTGTTAAGTTAGTGTATAGGTGCAGGGCTCGATTTAATGTTAAATTTAGGGTTCGGGTAATGATAGGGTTAGGTTTAGGCTTAGGTTTGGTTTAGTGTAATGTATAGAGTTAGGGTTAGGCCTAGGGTTATCAGAAGGGTTAGGGTTATCGTTCGAGTAATGGATAGGGTTAGCCCTAAGTTTAGGGCTAGGGTTATGTATTGGATTAAAGCTAGTGTTTGGGTTAATGTTAGGTTTAAGTTTAGGATTAAAGCTATTTTTAGGACTTGGATTAAGGCTAGGTTTTGGGTTAGTTTAGGGCTAGGGTTAAGGCTACCACTAATGTATGATGAGGGTTATGGTTACAGCTAGTTATAGAGTTAGAGTAATGTCTAGGTCTAGTGTTAAGGTTAGGTTTACAGTGATGATGATGTTTAGAGCCAGGGTTAGTGTTAGGGTCAGAGTCAGCGTCAGGGTTAGTTTTCGGGTTAGGGTTAGACTATAATTAGAGATAGGGTTAGGGCTAGGTGTAGGGTTAGGGTTTGTTTTAGGGTTAGGGCTATGACTCGGTTTTGTTTTAGGGCTAGGGGTAGTGTTAGGGCTAGTTTTAAGATTAGTCTTAGGGTTAGGGCTAGTGTAAGTGTGATATTTAGGCTTAGGTTAAGGATGAGGGATAAGAGTAGGGTTATGGTTAGATTTAGTCTTAGGGTTAGGGTTAAAATTAGAGTTAGGTTTAGATCTAGGTTTTGAGATAGGGCTAACTATAGGGCTTGGGTAGGGCTACGTTTAGGGCTAGGTGTATGGTGATGGTAAGGGGTAGGGTTAGATCTACGTATAGGGCTAGTTTTAGAATTAGATTTAGTCTTAGGGCTAGGGTAGGCTTAGGGATAGGGCTAAATTAGGGCTAGGATTAGAGGTAGAGTTAGTGTTAGTGTTAGGCCTAGGGTTAGTGTTAGGTTTAGGGTTAGTGTTAGGTTTAGGATAAGGAATGGGAATATAGCTACTTTTAGGACTAGGGTGAGATTTAGGGTTAAGGTTAGGGCTAACATTAGGATTTGGGTTATGATTAAGGCGCAGTTCAAGGATAGGATGTGGGTTAAGTTTTTCATTAGGGTTAGGGCTAGGATTAGAGCTAGGGCTAATGTCAGGTCTAGGGTACAGTTAAGGATAGTTTTAGGGTTAGATTTATGGTTAGGTCTATTGTAAAGTTTAAGTTTCTTGTTAGGGTCTGGTTTAGAGCTATGGGTATTATTAGAGTCAGGGTCAAGTTTATGGTTTGGGTTAAGTTAAGGTTTAGGTTTAGGGCTCAAATTAGTCTTATGTTTAGTGATAGGGTAATGAAACAGTTAGGTTTAGGGTTCAGGTTAGGTATAGGTTAATGGACAGGTTTAAGGCTAGTGCTAGGATTAGGTTTCCACCTAGGGTTAGCATAACGATTATAGTTATCTTAGGGTAATGAATAAGGTTAGAGCTAGGATTAGGGTTAGGGTTATGGTTGGATTAGGTCTAGTGTTAGGCTTAGGGTTGTGGTTAGGGCTAGGGTTATTGTTAGGGATATCTTTAGTGTTAAATTTAAGGTAAGGCTTGGATTAGGGCTAGCTTTTTTGATAGATTAAGACTATGGCTAATGTAAGAACTAGTGTAATGATTAGGAGTAGTTTTATGGTTAATGCTAGGGCTAGTTGTCGTTTTAGGGTTAGTTTTAGGGTTAGGGTGAAGTTTAGAGCTAGTGTTAGTGTTAGTGACAGGGACAGTGTTCGGGTAGGGTAATGGTTAGGGTTAAAGCCAGAATTAGGACTACGGTTGGGTCTAGAGGTAGGATTAGAGTTTGGGTTAGGTTAAGGGTTATTGTTAAGGCTACATCTAGTTTTTCTTTAGGTCTAGAGCTATAGTTATGGCTAGATTTAGGATTAGGTTTAGGTGTAGGTCTAGTATTAGGGTTAGGTTTAGGTATAAGGTTACCAGTAGGGCTAGTGTTAGGTTTAGGTTTAGGTTTAGATTTAGATTTAGACCTAAGATTAGTGTTAGGGTCATAATAATGGTAAGGGATAGGGTTAGGGTTTGGGTTATGGTTAGATCTAGAATGAAGTCTAGGGTTAGGACTAGTTATAGACTTAGGATTTTGGTTAGGCTAAGGATTAGTGCTAAGAATACGGATAGCATTAGGGTGAGGGTTTGGCTTTGGGTAAGGGATAGGGTTAGAGCTAGGGTTAGGACCAGGGTTAGAATTAGGTTTAGGATTAAAGCTCATGTTAGGGCTTGGATTAGGCTATTTTTATATTATTTTAGGGCTAGTGCTATGGTTATGGCTATTGTAAGAACTAGGGTTACAATTAGGGTTAGTTTAGGGTTAGGTTTAGGGCTAGGTCTAGTGTTAGTGTTAGGTTGAAGGTTAGGGTGATATTTATAACTAGGTTTAGTGTTTGGCTATGAGTCAGGGTCATGGTTATGGTTAGGGTTAGGGTTAAGTTTCAAATTAGGGATAGGGTTAGGTCTGGTGTAGGGTTAGTGTTTGGTCTAGGGTAAGGGTTAGTGTTAGGTGCATGGCTTGGTATTGTTTTAGGGCTAGGGCTAGGGTTAGGTTTAATTTTAGGATTAGCATTAGGGTTTGAGCTAGTTTCAGGGTTAAGCTGAGGCATCGGGTTAGGGTTAATTTTACAGATAGGTTTCCATCTAGAGTTCGTACTAGGGCTAAGGATAGTGCAAGGGTTACGACTAGGGTTAGAGCTTGGGATAGGGTTACGGTAATGGGTAGGGTTAGAGCTTGGGATAGGGTTATGGTAATGGATAGGGTTAGAAGTAGGGATAGGTCTTGTGTGAGAATTATAGTTAGTCTTAATTCTAAGGTTAGGGTTAGGAATGGGGCTAAATTAGAACTAGGATAAGGACTAGGTTTAGTGTTAGGGTTAGGGCTAGAGTTTGCATTATGGTTAGGGCTAGGGCTAGATTTAGTGTTAGGGTAAGGGTAGGGAAAGGTAAGCTATGGTTAGGGCTAGGGTGAGTATTAGGTTTAGTGTTAGGTCTGGGCTAGGGTTATGGTTATGGTTATGGTTAGGTTTTGGGTTAGGGCTAGGGTTTTCATTAGGGTTAGGGTTAGTTTTAGAGTAATGTATTGGATTAGATGTAAGATTAGTTTTACGTTTAAGTTTAGGTTATTGTTAAATTTAGGTTTAGGGATAGGTTTACTTTTGGTTTATGGCAAGGGTTAGGTTTAAGGTTAGGTAGAGTTTTACATTTATGATTAGGGCTAGGGTTAGGGTTCGGATTACGGCTAGGGTTCTTATTAGCATGAGGGGTAAGGTTAGTGTAATGTTAGGGTTAAAGCTAGTGTTAGTACTAGGGTTAAGGTTAGGAATAGGTCTAAAGTTAGGTTTAGGTTTAGGAATACGGCTAGGGTTATGTTTAGGCTAAGGTTTAGGCTTTGAGCTAGGGTTATGTGTAAGGCAAGGGTTAGGGTTAGGGCTACATTTAGGATTATGGTTATGCTTAGGTTAGGTTTAGGCTTCAGTTTAGGGCTAGTTTTGTATTAGGTTTAGGCCCAGGGGTAAGGCTACTGTAATGTAAGATATAGGGTTCTGATTAGAGCTAGTTTTAGGATTATAGTTATCGCTATGTCTAGTGTTAGGTTTAGGTTTGGGGTTAGGTTCAGGTTTAGAGCTAGGTTTAGTGTTAGTGTTAGGGTCAGTGTTCAGGTTAGAGTTAGGTTTAATGTGAAAGGCAGAATTAGGACAAGAGTTAGGTCTAGGGATAGGTTTAGTGTGTGCTTTAGGTTTAGGGTTATGTAAGGGCTAGGGCTCAGGTGTTTTTAGGTCTAGGTCTAGAGTTATGGTTATATTTAGGATCAGGCTTAGGTCTAGGGCTAGGGTTAGGGTTAGGTTTACGTATAAGTTTACTTGTAGAGTTAGTTTTAGTGTTTGGTTCAGGGTTAGGGTCAGATTTAGACTGAGAGTTTGTTTTAGGGTAAGTATTTGAGTTAGGGTTAGACCTAGAATGAGGGCTAGAGTTAGGACTAGTAATAGGGTTAGGGTTTGGATTAGGCTATGGATCAGGATTAGGACTAAGGTTAGCATTATGGATAAGGTTTGGCTTAGGGTAAGTAACAGAGTTAGAGCTAGGTTTAGGGCTAGGTTTAGGGTTAGGGTTAGGGCTAAGGTTAAGTTTAGGTCTAGGTTTACTTCTAGGGTTAGGGCTCAGATTAGGGCTAGATTTTCTGTTAGGTTTAATTCTAAGGTTAGGGCTATGGCTAATGTAATAACTAAGGTTATGATTAGAGTTACTATTTGGTCTAGATCTAGTGTTAGCATTATCTTTAAGGTTAGTGTGATATTTAGAATTAAGGTTCATGTTAGAATATAAATCAGGGTCAGGGTTAATTTTAGGACAAGGGCATGAATTAGAGCTAGAAGGTTATGGGGAAGCTTAGGGTTAGGGTTTGGTTTAGGTTAACATTTAGGGTTAGGGCAATGGCTCGGTTTTGTTTAAGGGATAAGGCTAGGGTTGCAGCTAGTTTTAGGATTAGTGATAGTGTTAGGTCTAGTGTTAGGATGAGGATTAGGCTTAGGTTTAAGGTCAAATATTGAGTTATGGTTAGATCTAGGGTATGGTCTAGGGCTGGCTAAGGTTAGGGCTTGTGTTAGATTTATTGTAATGGATAGGGTTAGAACTAGAAATAGGGCTGGGGAGAGTTAGACTTAGTCTTAGGCCAAGGTTAGGGCTAGAGTTAGGATTAGGGCTAAATTAGGGCTAGGATTAATGCTAGGGTTAGTGTTAGGGTTACACCTATGATTAAGGCTAGAGTTATGGTTATTGTTAGGGTTAGGGTTAGTGATAGGGTTATGGGAAAGGATGGGGTTATACCTAAGTTCAGGTTTAGGGCGAGGGTTAAAATTAGAGATAGGGCTAGAGTTAGGGTTTGGGTTAGGGTTAAGGCTAGGTATAGGCTAAGATGAGGACTAGGGTTTGTGTCAGGGTTAGGGTTAGGATTAGGGCTGGGGCTAATGTCAGGTCTGGGTTCATGGTTATGGTTAGTTTTAGGGTTAGGTTATGGCTTAGTGTAGTGTAAGGTTTAGGTTTAGGTTAAGGGTCAGTTTTAAAGGTAGGTGTATTATTAGATTCAGGGTTCAAGTAGGGTTTGGTTTAGGTTAAGATTCAGGGTTAAGGCTTGAATTAGCATTAGGGATAGGGTCAGGGTCTGGGTTAGGGTAAATGATAGGGTTAGGTTTCAGGTTCAGGTTAGGTTTATAATAATGAATAGGGTTAGTGTTAGCAATAGTGCTAGTGTTAGGCCTAGGGTTAGCATTTGGGTTAAGTTTATCTTTAGGGTAATGGATAGGATTGGAGCTAAGGTTAGGGCTAGGGTTAAGGTTAGAATAAGGACTAGGGTTAGGATCCGGTTTAGTGTAATTGATAGTGTTAGGTTTAGGGTTCAGGTTAGGTTTAGAGAAATAAATAGTGTTAGTGTTAGCAACAGTGTTTTAGGGCTAGGGCAATAATGCTAGTGTTAGGCCTAGGGTTAGCATTTGGGTTAGGCTTTTCATTAGGGTAATGGATAGTGTTAGGTCTAAGGTTAGGGCTACAGTTAAGGTTAGAATTAGGACTAGGTTTAGGGTTAGGCCTAGGGTTCATGTCAGGGTTAGGTTTGGGTAAGTGTTAGCATTTGAGCTAGGATTAGGCTAGCATGAGGATTAGGATTACAGTGCGGGCTAATATTAGGGTTTGGTTTAGGATTATGTTTAGATTAAGTTTAGACTTTGAGCTAGAATTAGGGTTAGGTCGAGCGTTAGGGTTAGGGTTAGGTCTAGGCTTATGGTTAGGGTTACAATAAGGGCTAGGTTTAGGGCTAGGATAAGGTCAATGTTTTGTGTGAGGTTTATGGCTATCATTAGGGATATGGGTAATTTAAGAGCTAGGGATATGGTAATGGCTAGTTTTAGGCTTAGGGTTATGGATAAGTCTATTGTTCTTGTTAGGTTTTGGGTTAGGATAATATTTAGATCTAGGATTTGTTTTAGAGTAATGGTCATTGTTCGGGTTAGGGTTAGATTTACACTGAGGGCCAGATTTAGGACTAGTGTTGCATCTAGGGATAGAGTTAGTCTTTACGTTAGGTTAAAGGTTATTGTTAGGGCTAGTGCTAGGTTTTTGCTTAGGGCTAAGTCTAGATTTATGACTCTATTTAGTATTAGGTTTGGTCTAGTGCTAGTGTTATTGTTAGGTTTAAGTATAGGTTTACCGGTAGGGGTAGGGTTCATGTTCACTTTAGGGTGTCAGGTTTAGACCTAGGGTTAGTGTTAGGGTCAGAATAAGGAACAAGGTTAGAGTTAGGGTTAGAGCTAGAATGAGGGCTAGGGTTAGGACTAGTAATAGAAATAGGGTTTGAGGTAGGCTAAGGATTATGGTTAGGACTAGGGTAGCATTAGGGTGATGTTTGGCTTAGGGTAAGGAATAGGGTTAAAGGTAGAGTTAGGGTTAGGGTTAGGGTTAGGGTTAGGGTTAATCCTAGGTTTAGGGCTCGAAATCTGGCTAGGATTTGTGTTAGCATTAGGGCTACAGCTAATGAAAGAACTAGGATTCCGATTAGGGCTAGCTCTATTGTTAGCATTAGAACAAAGTTTAGAGCTAGGTTTACTGTTAGAGTCTGAATTAGGGTCAGGGTTACTTCTAGGTTTAGAGTTAGGACTCAAATTAGGACTACATTTAAGGCTAGGTGTAGGGTTAGGGTTTGGTATAGGTTAAGGGTTAGGGTTAGAGTTATGGCTTGATTTTTTTTGGGGGGGCCTAGGGTACTATTAGGGCTAGTTTTCCAATTAGCATTAGGGTTAGGGCTAGTGTTAGAGTGAGCTTTAGGCTAAAGGTTATGGTTAGATCCAGGTTTAGGTCTAGTGTGAAAGTTAGGGCTAGGGTTGGGGCTAGGGATAGGGATAGGGTTTGGGTTATGGTAACGGATAGGTTTAGAAATAAGTATAGTGCTAGGGATAATGATAGGATTAGGGTTATGGTTAAGTTAGGGCTAGATTAGAGCTATGGTAGTGGTAGGTTTAGGGCTAGGTTTAGGATTAGCATTAGGGTTAGGGTAAGGTATGATGTTACAGCTACATTTAGGGCTAGGGCAAAGCATAAAATTAGGATTAGGGCTAGGGTTAATGTTAGGATTAGGATTAAGGCTAGGCTTAGGGATAGGATGAGGGCTAGGATTTATGTTATGTTTAGGGCTAGGGTTAGGTATCGGGCTAATGTCAGATCTAGGGATATGGTTAGGGAGAGTTTTAGACTAAGGATTATGGTCAGGTGTATTGTAAGTGTTAGGTTGAAGGTTAGGGTCAGGTTTACAGCTAGGGGTATTATTAGGGTCAGAGTCAGAGTTAGGTTATGGGTTAGGTTAAGGATTAGACTTAAGGCTCAAATTAGCATTATGGTTAGTGTTAGGGTTAGGGTAGTGGATATGGTTAAGTTTAGGGCTAAGGTTAGAATTAGAGTCATGGACAGGTTTACGGTTAGGGATAGGGTTACGTTTAGGCCTAGGGATAGAATTTGGTTAGGGTTATGGTTAGGGTAATAGATTGGATTAGAGCTACAGTTAGGACTAAGGTTATGGTTAAGTTAGAGCTTTGGTTAGGGTTAGGCCTAGGGTTAGAATTTGGTTAGGGTTATGGTTAGGTTAATGGATAAATTAGAGCTAGGGATAGGTCTAGGATTATGGTTAGGATTAGGGCTATGATTTGGGTTAGATTTTGGGTTAGGACAAGGTTAAGGTTTATGGTTAGGTTTAGGTTAAGTGTTAGGGCTAGGGTTAAAGCTAGGGTTAGGGCTCTGATTTGGTCTAGGTTTTGAGTTAGATTAGGGCTATTTAGGACTAGGGCTAATGTTAGAACTAGAGTTATGATTAGGACTAGTGTTATGTTTAGCATTATGTCTGAATCTAGTGTGTAGATTAGGTTTAGGTTTAGGGTGATGATTAGAGATAGGGTTCGTTTACCATAAGAGTCAAGATCAGTGTTACTAATCAGAGTTAGGGATACACTCGAATTAGGGCTAGGGTTAATGTTAGGTGTAGGGTTAGGGTTTGTGTAAAGGTTAGGGTAAGAATTAGGGATAGATCTATTGTCAAGTCTAGGATTATGGTTTGGTTAGGGTTAGTATTAGGGCTTTGTCACAGTTTTGTTTTACAGCTAGGGCTACTTTTAGGATTAGCGATAGTGTTGGCGCTAGTGGTATGGTGAGGTTTAGGCTTAGGTTTACTCTTATGGTTAGATCTAGGTTTAGGGCTATGGCTATGTTTAGGTCTAAGGTTACAGCTAGTGTTAGGATTATTAACGAATAGAGTTAGAACTAGAAATTGAGCTAGGGCGAGAGTTAGAGTTAGTCTTAGGACTAGGGTTCGGTTTAGGTTTAGGGTTAGGGATAAATTAAGGCTAGACTTAGGGCTAGGGTTAGTGTTATGGTTAGGCCTAGGGTTAGGGTTATGGTTAGGGGAAGGAATGGGTTTATTGCTAGGTTTAGGGCTATGGTGAGGGTTAGAATTAGGGTTAGAGCTAGGTTTAGGATTAAGGCTATGTTTAGTGCTAGGATGAGAGTTTGTGTTAAGGGTAGGGCTAGGATTAGGGATAGGGCTAATGTCAGGTCTAGATTTATGGTTAGTGTTAGTTTTATGGTTAGGTTACGGCTAGGTCTAGTGTAAGGGTTAGGTTTAGGTAAGGGTTAGGTTTAAAGCTAGGTGTATTATTAGGGTCATGGTCTGGGTAGTGTTTGGTTTAGGTTCAGTTTTAGGGTTAAGGATTGAATTAGCTTTAGGGTTAGGGTTACGGATAGGGTAATGGATAGAATTAGGTTTATTGTTCCGGTTATGTTTAGTGTAATGGATAGGTTTATTGTTAGGCCTAGGGATATCATTTGGGTTAGGCTTATCTTTAGGGTAATGGATAGGGTTAGAGCTAAGTTTAGTGCTAGGGTTAAGATTAGGTTTAGGGTTAGGGTTAGGGTTAGGCCTAAGTTTAATTTTAGGGTTAGGTTTAAGGTAAGTGTAGGCATTTGAGCTAGGGTTAGGGATAGGGGGAGGGTTAGGTTTTGAGTCATGGCTAGGTTTTGGTTTAGTGTTAGGGTTATCTTTAGGCTAAGGATTAGAGTTTGAGCTAGGGTTAAGACTAGGGTGGGGGTTAGCATTAGGGTTAGGTCTAAGTTTGTGTTTAGGGTTATGATTAGGGCTAGGTTTAGGTCTAGGGTAAGGGCTAGGTTTTGTGTGATGTTTAGGGCTAACGTTAGGGCTATGGGTAATGTAAGAGCTAGGGATATGTTTATGGCTAGTGTTAGGGTCAGGGTTATGGATCAGTCTATGTTAGGGTTAGGTTTTGGTTTAGGATAAGGTTTAGAGCTAGGGTTTCTATTAAGTTTAAGGTCATTGTTGGGTTAGGATTAGTTTTATGGTTAAGGCCACAATCAGGACTAGCATTTGGTCTAGTGATATGTTTAATCTTTACGTTAGGTTAAGGGTTATTGTTATGGCCAGTGCTAGGTTTTTTTAGGGCTAAGGCTAGATTTATGACTCTCTTTAGGATTAGGTTTGGTCTAGTTCTAGTGTTACTGTTAGGTGTAAGTAAAAGTTTACCGTTAAGGGTAGTGTTAGGGTTCGGTTTAGGGTTAGGGTCAGGTTTAGAGCTAGGGTTAGTGTTAGGATCATAATAAGGGTCAGGGTTAGGATTAGGGTTAAAGCTAGAATGAGAGCTAGTTTTTGGACTAGTAATAGAGTTGGGGTATGGGGTAGGCTAAGGATTAAAGTTAGGACTAGAGTAGCATTAGGGAGAGGGTTTGGCTTAGGGTAAGGGATAGGGTTAGAGGCAGGGTTAAGTTAGGGTTAGAGTCAGGGCTCGGATTAGGCTAGGATTTGTGTTAGCATTAGGGCTATGGCTAATGACAGAACTAATTTTCTGATTAGGGATAGTTCTAAGGTTAGCGTTAAGGCAATGTTTAGAGCTAGGGCTACTGTTAGTGTCCCAGTCAGGTTCAGGGTTATTTCTATGGTTAGAGTTAATACTCAAATTAGGGCTAAGTTTAGGGATAGGTGTAAGGTTAATGTTTGGTTTAGGTTAAGGGTTAGGGTTAGGATTATGGCTCGGTTTTCTTTTAGGGCTAGGATAGGGTTAGAGCTAGTTTTCTAATTAGCATTTTTTGGTTTTAGGGCTAGTGTTAGGATGAGGTTTGGGCTTAAGTTTAGGGTTTACAACCAGGTTTAGGGCTTGGATGATGGTTAGAGTTAGGGTTGGGGCTAGGGATAGAGCTAGTTTTTGGGTGATGGTAAGGTAATAGGTTTTGAACTTTGGATAGGGCTAGGGTGAGAGTTAGAGTTAGTCTTAGGGCTTGGGATAGGATTAGGTTTAGGATTAGGGTTAAATTAGGGCTAGGATTAGCCCTAGGGTTAGTGTTAGGTTTTGGCCTAGAGTTAGGGCTAGTGTTAGGGTGAGTGTTAGGGTTAGGTTAAGATATGATGTTAAAGCTACATTTTGGGCTAGGGCATGTGATAAAATTAGGGTTAGGGCTCTGGTTAAGTTTAGGATTAGGATTAAGGCTAGGCTTAGGCATAGGATTAGGTGTAGAATTTGTGATAGGGTTAGGGCTAGGATTAGGTCTATGGCTAATGTCAGTTCTAGGGTTATGGTTAGGGATAATTTTAGGTTTAGGTTTATGACTAGGTCTATTTTAAGGGTTACATTGAGGGTTAGGGTCAGGTTTACAACTAGGGATATTATTAGGGTTAGAGTCAGGGTTAGGGTGTGGGTTAAGTTTAGGTTTAGGGTTAGGGCTAAAATTAGCATTAGGCTTAGGGTAATGGATATGGTTAGGTTTCAGGTTCAGGTTAGGTTTAGTATAATGGACAGGGTTAGGGTAAGGCATAGGGTTAGATTTAGGCCTAGGGATAGCATTTGGTTAAAGACATGGTTCAGGTAATGGATAGGAATAGAGCTACATTTAGGAATAAGGCTATGGTTAGGTTAGGGCTATGGTTAGTGTTAGGCCTAGGGTTAGAATTTGCTTAGGGTTATGGTTAGGGTAATGGATAAAATTATATCTAGGTTGAGGGCTAGTGTTATGGTTAGGAATAGGGCTATGGTTTGGTTTGGGATTTGGGTTAAGACAAGTTTTATGTTTAGGTTTAGGTTAAGTGTTAGGGCTAGTGATAGGGTTAGGGTTATGATTAAAACTAGAGATAGGACTCATATTAGGACTAGGTTTTGAGTTAGGTTTCGGCTAGTGTAGGACTACGGCTAATGTAAGAATTAGGGTTATGATTAGAGATAACATTAGGTCTAGGTCAAGGTCTAGTGTTTAGATTAGGTTTAGATTTTGGGAAGATGATTAGAGATATAGTTAGTGTTAGGGTCAGAGTCAGGATCAGTGTTACTGATCAGGGTTAGGGATAGGACTCGAATTAGGGCTAGGATTAAGGCTAGGTGTAGGGTTAGGTTTTGTGTTAGGTTAGGGTAAGAATTAGGGATAGGGCAATGTCAGGTCTAGCGTTACCGTTATGCTAGGTTTAGGTTAGGGCTATGCCTCAATTTTGCTTTAGAGCTAGGGCTAGGGTTAAGGCTAGTTTTAGGATTAGCTATAGTGTTAGGGCTAGTGGGAGGATGAGGTTTATGCTTAGATTTATTGTTACGGTTAGTTCTAGGTTTAGGGCTAGGGCCTGCATTAGGGTAAGGTTAGGGCTACTGTTAGGGTTAGGGAAATGGATAGGGTTAGAACTAGAAATAGGACTGGGGTGCAATTAGAGTTATTCTTTGGGCTAGAGTTAGGGGTAGGTTTATGGTTAGGGCTAAATTAGGGCTAGGATTAGCACTAGGGTTTGTATTAGGGATAGTCCTTGGGTTAGGGCTAGGGTTATTGTTAGTGTTAGTGTTAGGGTTAGGGTTAGATTTAGGGGAAGGGGGCTATAGCTTGGTTTAAAGCTAGGGTTCGGGTTAGAATTTGATTTAGGGCTAGGGTTAGGGTTCAGGTTAGGATTAAGGTGAGATTTAGTGCCAGGATGAGTGTATGTGTTAGGGCTAGGTCTAAGATTAGGGCACATCTAATGTCAGGTCTAGTTTCAATGTAAGTGTTAGTTTTTATGTTTTGTTTTGTTTTGTTTTGTTTTGTTTAAAGGAGAGAGAGAGAGAGAGAGAGAGAGAGAGAGAGAGAGAGAATTTTTTTTAATATTTATTTTTCAGTTATCGGCGGACACAACATATTTGTTTTTGTATGTGGTGCTGAGGATCGAACCAGGGCCGCACGCATGCCAGGCAAGTGCGCTACCGCTTGAGCCACATCCCCAGCCCAAGTAAGTGGTAGTTTTATGGTTAGTTTATTGCTAGGTCTAGTGTAAGGGTTAGTTTTAGGGTAAAGATCAGGTTTAGAGCTAGGTGTTTTATTAGGGTTAGTATTAGAGTTAGGGGTAGGTGTAGTGTTAGGATTAGTGTTAGGGTTAGGGTTAGGGTTAGTGTTTGTGATAGGGTTAGGTTTAGACTTAGGGTTAGTCTTAGGATTAGTGTTAGGGTTAGGGTTGGGGTTAGGGTTCATCTTAGAATAAGGGTTAGGTTAGGATTACTGTTTGGGTTAGAATTAGAGATAGGTTTAGGGTTATTGTTAGGTTTAGGGTTAGTGTTAGTGTTAGGGTTAGTGTTAGGCTTAGTTTAGAGTTAGGGTTAGGTTAAAAAATAGAGTTAGTTTTAGGAATAGGATAAGTGTTAGGGTTAGTTTTAGTGTTAGGGTTAGTGTCACGTTCAGGGAATGTTTATGGTTAAAGTTAGGGGTGTGTTAGGGTTATATTTAAGGTTAGTGTTAGGTTTAGGTTTAGGCATAGGGTTAGGGTTAGGGTTAGTGTTAGGGTTAGGGTGAGAGTTCCAGTTAGGGTTATGGTTCCGGTTACTGTTAGGGTTATGATTAAATTTAGGTTTTTGTTAGGATTAATATTAGTGTTTTGGTTAGGTTTAGTGTTAGTGTTAGCGTTAGTGTTAGAGTTAGGGTTAGTGTTAAGTTAAGGTAAGGGTTGGTTTAGTGTTAGTGTTAGGGTTAGTGTTAGGGATAGGGTTAGTGTTAGGATTAGGGTTTCCGTTAGGGTTAGTGTTAGGGTTAGTATTAGGGTTTTGGTTAGGTTTAGGTTTAGGGTTAGTTTTAGGTTTGTGTTACTGTTGCAGTTAGTGTTACTTGTAGAAATAGGTTAAGAGGTCCAGTTAGAGTTAGGGTTAGGGTTTGTGTTAGGGTTAGGGCTAGCATTAGGTTTAGTGATAGAATTATTATTAGTGTTTTGTTTAGCTTTAGGGTTAGGGTTAGTATCAGTTTTAGGGTTGGGGTTAGTGGTAGGTTACGGTAAGGGTTAGGGTTAGGGTTAGGGTTAGTGTTAAGGTTAGGGTCAGTGTTAGGTTTAGGGTGAGATTTAGGGCTAGGGTTAGGGTATGAAAAGAGTTAGTGTTAGGTTTAGGGTTAGGGTTAGGGTGAGGTTTAGGTTTAGGGTTAGTTTTTGTGTTAGGGTGGTGTTAGGGTTTGTGTTAGGGTTACGGTTAAGGTTAAGTTTAGGGTTACGGTTATAGTTAGGATTCAGGTTATGGTTAAAGTTACTGGTTAGAATTAGGTTAGGGTTAACGTTAGGGTTAGGGTTAGTGTTAGGGTTAGGGTTAGCATTAGTGTTAGTTTTAGGTTTAGTGTTAGGATTTGTGTTAGGGTTAGGATTGGGTTTGGCTTAGGGATACAGTTAAGATTATGGTTATGGTTAGAATTAGGGTTAGTATTAGGGTTAGGGTTAGGGTTAGTGTTAGGTTTGGGTTAGGTTTCGGGTTAGGGTTAGGGTTAGTGTTCGGTTAGGGTTAAGGTTTGTGTTAGGGTTATGGTTGTGGTCATCATTAGTGTTATGGTTAAGATTATATTTAGAATTAAGTTTAGGGTTAGGGTTAGGGTTAGTGTTAGGTTTAGGTTTAGGGTTAGGGTTAGTTACAGAGTTAGGGTTAGAAACAGGGTTAGGGTTAAGGTAAGATTTAGGGTTAGGGTGTTGGTTACTTTTAGGGTTAGGGATAGGGTGAGTTTTAGGGTTAGGGTTAGGGTTAAGGTTCCTGTTAGGTTTAGGGTTAGTGTTATGGTTAGGGTTAGTGTTATGAGTATGATTATGGTTAGGGTTAGATTTAGGGTTAGTGTTAGGGTTAGTATTAGTGTTTTGGTTAGCTTTAGTGTTAGGGTTATGGTTAGGGTTAGTGTAAGGTTAGTGTAAGGGTTAGGTTTAATGTTAATATTGGGGTTAATGTTAGAGTTACTGTTAGGTTTAGTGTTTGGGTTAAGGTTTGTGTTAGGGTTAGCGTTAGGGTTAGGGTTAGGGTTAGTGTTAGGTTAGAGTTACTGTTGTGGTTAGAGTTAATGTTAGGGTTACGGTGAGAGGTCCTTGTAAGCTTAGGGTTAGGGTTAGTGGTAGGGTTAAGGTTAGCATTAGAGTCAGTGTTAGAGTTAGTATTTATGTTTGGTTAGTTTTAGGGTTAGGGTTAGTGTTAGTTTGAGGGTCAGGGTTAGTGGTAGGTTAGGGTAAGCATTAGGGTTAGTGTTAGTATTAGGGTTAGTGTTAGTGTTAGTGTTTGTGTTAGGGTTAGATAAAGGATTAGGGTGCCGCAGTCTGTCTGGGCACAATTCAGGAGCCACTTTTCAAAAGAAACGAATTTTATTTTTAGAACACACACACCAAACCACACAGCTCCTCAGGAAAAACCTTCAGAGCCCAACTGCCACCACTGGCTTCTCACAAGCCTCTCAACCTCCCCCACTCCTCCTGCTCTTGAGGCCAATTGGCTGGGTCGTGTGGGTGGAGCCAAAAAAGTCCCCCAATGAGCAGCTCCATTGTCTGAAAGGGCGGGTAAACAACCCAATGAGCATCACTGCAGAGGAGCCAATCAGTTGGCAGCTAGAAGTTTGCTGGGGCCGCTGTGAGCCAGTCATCTGTTGGCAGCTGGAAGTTTGCTAGGGCCCCTTCGGCTGTGGCTCTCAACATCTCCCCCTCTCTGTTTAATCAAGAAGCGTGTGGCTTAGGGACCGTGCCTGCCATAGGTTGTCCAATAGTACATATGGTCCTTACTATTCATCGGATGAGCTGACCTCAAGGCGTCAGCCTCCTGTCTTAGGTTGGTACCACTGCAGTTGGATCTTACCTGCCACTGACTACCGGTCCAGCATACAGTCACACCTGTGGATAGGTCTTTGTACCAGTGTGGGGGGGTGAGGTTCTTTGTCTCACCTCTGTTGGCCCCCAAATTTTAGTTGAACGACCATGACAAGCAGAAGGGAGGGAGATACAACAAGTCAATTAACGGCTCCTTTTGGAAAAATTGTACCACCGATGACACCATCAGCAAAAATACCCCAACACTACCACAAGTCGCTGCACCAACAGGTAGTTCACAATGCATACAAGTGTGTTCACAATGCATACAAGTGATACATAGTCCAGGCAAGTTCTGCAAGCAGTTCAGTGATGGCTATTGCAGAAGCTGTAGATTGGTTTTATCTTTGTCTTCACCGGCACTGGGATGAAGATAGGAATTATGGCAATAATGGCTAAAGAAAAAATTATGTAACATTCCAGAAGGCACTAAAGTAAACAATTTTCTTAACAATTTACATTAACTTGAACAGAATTATTAAATATAATGAAAAGGAAAGTTGAAAGTAAACAAACAGATCTGTTAACCTCCTTTTTTGTTCACATATTAAAAAAAAATCCTCAACAGCTCTTTACCCAATTTAAATTAAACCATTTAAATCACGTGAATAAAAAAAAATGGATCCATTTTTTCATGAGCGCTCATCATATATGATATATGGACATACGTACATACAAACATACAACATAAAACACAAGTGTGCACACGTAATATAATATGTACGAAACATAACATAATAGTAAAGGCCTTATAACTTTTTACAGGTGAAATCTCCATTGCAATGTTTAAAAACTCTATAGTCAAAAAAATAGATCTGATCAGAAAAACATTAACCTAGGTCTGTATGAGTCAAAAAACAAAATAGAACTTCATGATGTGGGAAAGGTTAATAATAAAATAGATATTGAATAAAGCATCCTGGTTCTGTCACAGATGTAAGGATAGCCAAACTGGAGTTTTGGATATCAGCTGTTATGGATTTGAGCCAAATCATCTTCTTTTTGGTCTGTAGAAATCGCTTTAGTTAATCTTTCTGGAATCCAAATCGGCTGCTGTTCTCCCTGTGGAAACACATAAACAGACCCCCGACTCCAGACAATCACTGGGTCAGGACCTTGGTTAATCTCTCTGGAATCCAAATCGGCTGCTGTTCTCCCTGTGGAAACACACAAACAGACCCCCGACTCCAGACAATTACTGGGTCAGGACCTTTCCATTGTCCTGTTAGAATATCCTTCCAAAGTACCTTGGGCTTATGTACATTTTTTGGACACATATGCCTTTCCGCAGCACTAAGTCCTGATGAATCCAAATTTAAAAAGTTTAGAGTAAAAAGGGTTATTTTAAGTTTATCTTTGGGGAATATATACCCCTTCCCAATTCCTTCTTTTTGCTTTAATAAGTACATTTTAATAGTTTGATGAGCTCTTTCAACTATGCCTTGTCCCTGTGGATTGTATGGGATTCCTGTTATATGAGTAATGCCAAATGTTGAGCAAAATTGTTTAAAAGAGGTAGAAGTATAACCAGGGGCATTATCTGTTTTTAACTGTTTTGGAACACCCACAGTGGCAAAATTTTGTAAGCAATGAGCTATAACATCTTTAGTTTTTTCTCCGGCATGAAGGGAGCCCATCAAAAATCCAGAAGAAGTATCAACTGTAACATGCAAATATTTTAATTTTCCAAATTCTGGCAAGTGTGTGACGTCCATCTGCCAAATATGGTTAGGTATCAATCCTCTAGGATTGACTCCAAGATTAACTTGTGGTAAAAAGGTCACACAATTTTGACATTGTTTTATTATTTGTCTAGCTTGTTCCTTAGTTATTTTAAAACGCTTTTGTAAAGTATTAGCATTGACATGGAACTTTTTATGAAAATTTATAGCTTCTTCTAGTGTAGAGAAAATATGTATGTCATGTGTAGTTTTATCTGCTAAATCATTGCCCAAACTAAGGGCTCCAGGCAATCCTGTATGTGCCCTGATATGTCCTATAAAGAATGGATCTTTTCTGTCCCAGATTAGACTTTGTATAGTGGAAAGCAAAGAGAAAACAGTAGAAGAAGGGGAAATCCTACCAGCATCTTCAAGAGATACTATAGCATTAACTACATACTGACTATCAGAAAATAAATTAAATACAGAATCTTTAAACATCACAAAAGCTTGTAAAACTGCATTAAGCTCTACCTTTTGAGCTGATTGTTTGGGTACTAAAAATGTAAAAGTTTGATCAGGGGTAACTACTGCTGCTGTACCATTATTTGACCCATCAGTGAATATATTTGGAGCATTCATGATAGGTGTTTTTCTTGTCATTTTTGGAAAAATTACAGGATGCAATGACCAAAAAGACAATAAAGGATTAGATGGTAAGTGGTTATCAAATGAAACATTAGATTTGCACATGATTATTGCCCAAGTATTTAACTCATTAGCTAACTCATCAATTTGATTCATAGTATATGGAGTAATAATTTTATTGGGAGAAATTCCAAACACTCCCTTTGCTGCTTTTATTCCTTTGAGTATTAATTGTCCTACAGCCTCAGGATACCTAGTAAGAATAGTGTTAGGAGAATAAGATAAATGTATCCATAATAATGGACCTTCTTGCCAAAATACTCCTGTAGGAATATTTTTTGTTGGTAGTACAATAAATAATAAAGGCAAACTTATATCAATTCTATCCAAATGCATATTTTCCATATATGTTTCAATGATTTTTAATGCCTTTCTTGCTTCAGGCGTTAACATTCGGGGTGAATTTGGATCTGATGGACCTTTTAGGATATCAAATAAAGGTCCCAACTCTCCTGTTGGTATACCTAAATAAGGCCTTATCCAATTTATGTCTCCTAATAACTTTTGAAAGTCATTAAGTGATTTGAGTTGATCTACTCGTATTTGAATTTTTGGTGGACGGACCATGGTTGAGGATAATAGAACTCCTAAATAATTAATTGGAAAATTTAATTGTACTTTATCTATTGCTATCTCTAGATTATAATTTTTTAATAAGTTTGTAAGTGTGGCATAACATTCTAGCAATGTGTTTTTATCTTTGTGTGCTAATAATACATCATCCATATAGTGAAATATTTGTAGTTCAGGATTTTGATTTCTAAGTGGCTGGATTACTTTGTTAACATAAATTTGACACATAGTTGGGCTGTTAGCCATCCCTTGAGGGAGTACTTTCCATTCATATCTCTGATCAGGACCTTCATGATTCAGTGCAGGGATAGTAAATGCAAAACGTGGACTATCCTCAGGATGAATTGGAATTGAAAAAAAACAATCTTTAATATCTATAACTAAAACATACCAGGTTTTTGGCAAAGCAGACAATTGAGGAATCCCTGATTGAGCAGGTCCCATAATAACCATCTCATTATTAATGGCTCTTAAATCTTGCAATAATCTCCATTTACCAGATTTCTTTTTGATGACAAAAATGGGAGTATTATGGGGAGATACAGAAGGTTGTATATGTCCTTCTGCTAATTGTTGTTTGACCAGGTCATGGGCTGCTTGTATCTTTTCTTTAGTCAGGGGCCACTGAGGAACCCATACTGGTCTTTCTGATTTCCAAGTAATTTTTATTGTCTCAGTGGCCCTTTCTGAAAATCCAACCCATGTCTGTCTGTTCCTTGATCTATTTGTATTGGTGCTGCTATACCTTGTTCTTGTTTTTCTAATCTTTTTCCTTTCCTAAAACCTTGTCTAGTCATAATAGTGGGTGCATTTTGGTTGATGTTATTTGTTAATGTCAAACCTAATTGATCTAGGACATCTCGTCCCCATAAATTTACGGGAAGATGATCCAATACATATGGCTGTATAGTTCCTTCACATCCTTCAGGATCCTTCCAATCTAATACCATTGCACTTCTATGGGGATTAGTCGCCACTCCTAGGCCTCGAAGCGTTTGAGTGGCTTGTTGTAATGGCCAATGTTTTGGCCATTCTTGACGAGAGATGATGCTAAGGTCTGCACCTGTATCCAGTAGCCCATTAAATTCATGTCCTTGAATATTTAGTTTTAGCATGGGGCGAGAATCTAAATTTAAAGAAAGCATAGCCCAATCTACACCTGTGGAGCCTAATCCCTTGGAACCTCTTTCTACAGTACGACTGGAAAATTTATCATGTAGGCTGGGTATTATTAGTAACTGTGCTATTCTATCTCCTGGTGAAATTACTGATATACCCTTTGGAGAACTGGCTATAATTTTTATTTCACCTTCATAATCGGGATCAATTACCCCAGGACTTATCATAAGTCCTTTTAGAGTAGAAGAGCTGCGTCCCAATAATAAGCCTACTGTTCCTTTGGGAAGAGGTCCTTTCACCCCTGTGGGAATGATTTGAACTCCCATCTCTGGAGTTAGTACTGCTCTGGCGGAGGCGCAGATGTCCAACCCTGCGCTCCCTCTGGTTTGTCTGATGAGGGATCTGATGGACAATGTGTCCTGGGCACTACCCTGATGGGGTTGCTGGGTTCCTCCAGTGCTCCGTATATTTGTGGTTTTGGGCCCCGGAGCATTGGGCCCCCCTGTCCATTTTTTGGCAATGGAGCCCGATGCCTTTCTCCACGATATCGTGGATAAACACCTGGTCCTTGTTCGTTTTTTGATAATGGAGTACCCTCTATGGTGGTTTGAGAACGGCATTCATTAGCCCAATGTCTCCCTCTACGGCATCGTGGGCAAATACCTGGTATTCTACTCCTTTGATACCTAGTTTTGTTAAACCCTCCTCCAATGGGGCAATTCCTTTTAAAATGTCCTGTTTGTTCACAATTGTAGCATGTTCTTGGCCTGGCATCTAAAGCCTGTTTTACTGCAGCTGCCACAATTTGCCCTTGTTCATTAATGTCTCTGGCATCTAAAGCCTGTTTTACTGCAGCTGCCACGACTTGCTCTTGTTCATTAATGTCTCTACATAATTTAATATATGTGTTTAAATCTTCATGTTTCCATGGTCTAATGATATCTCTGCACCAACGATTCGCTTGCTCATAAGCCAGGTGTTTTAGTAATGGCATTGCTTGTTCTGTATTCCCAAAAACTCTGGTAGCTGTTTGAATAAGCCTATCTACAAATTCAGCATAAGGTTCATTAGCTCCTTGTATTACCTTAGATAATTGACCTTGTAAACCTCCATGTCCTTGTAAAGTCTTCCATGCCTTAATTGCATCTACAGCAATTTGTGCATATACACCAGGATCATATGCAATTTGTTGCTGCTGATCCTCATAAGGTCCCTTTCCTAACAACATATCTAGATTTCTCTGAGGATAACCAGCTGCTGCATTTCGCCTAGCCGTCTCCTTGCAAAATTCCTCATTGGCAACCTTCCATAACAGGTATTGTCCTCCATTTAGCACAGCTTTACACATATTAGCCCAATCTGCTGGCGTCATGTTCAAGTTGTTAATGGATTCGACCATGCTTACAGTGAAGGGTGCTTGAGGACCATAGGTTGTTACAGCCTCTTTTAGCTGCTTCACTGTTTTGAAATTTAAAACTTGGTAAAATCGCTGCCCTCCTGCCTCAAATACAGGGCATGTTAATATTTGAGATCTTGTCTCAGGATCCCAACTATCAACTGCGGGGGTTGGGGACCTCCCAGCATATGGAGGTGGCCTTGTTAGTTGGACACTTACGTCCTCTGGTGATAGAAAGGTGTTAGTAGCAGTCTCCTGTAGAGGTGGTGCTGTTGGTTGGACACTTACACCCTCTGGTGATAGAAAGGTGTTAGTAGCAGTCTCCTGTTGTAACTTTCCCCCTGATGGCTTTTTCTGTTTTACACTTTCTTTCTCTGTCTGACTAGCTTGAGAGGCCTTCTCTTTTACTTGAATCTTTTCCTCTGTCTGACTAACTTGAGAGACCTTCTCTTTTACTTGAATCATTATGTCTTCTTCTTCCTCTACCATTGTCTGAACTGAAGGCTTTGGACTAAGCAAACAAGATATGAACGTCCACAATGGCAATGTGCCAACTGGCAGAGTCCCTGGGCTTTTCTTTTCTATTCTTTTTAAATCTTCACCATGATGGTTCCATTGTGATATATTTAACAACTCCTCCTTAAAAAGCCATGGGCTACATTTTTGTATTGTATCAACGTATGCCCTGATTGTTCTTGATTTTACTGAGATGCCTCCTTCCTCTAACAATTTACTTAACACTCTTTCAGTTTGTTTTTTACTAATTTCTGATCCCGTATTTCTACTATAATACAACCCAACAAGATAACACCAAACAAAACTGAGACAGAAGAAAACAAAAATGGAACACAAAATCATTATAGCCTTTCTATCCTCCTGAAATGTCCATCCGTCCTTTCTCCCTATCTGTTCCTCAGATGCAGTTTTTCCTCAGATGTGAGAGGTTTTTCTTCCGTCTCACTCATATCCAGGGACAGGCAACTTAAAACAAAAGCGAAACAAAACAAAACAAGAATCTTAAAATGGCTACCCATCCTCTTGCCCTGCCCTCAGGGGCGAGCAGTTTACCTTATTACTTATCCTCAGTCATTCCCTGTGCAGCCAACCAAATGTTGCATTCTGGCTGGGCACAATTCAGGAGCCACTTGTCAAAAGAAACGAACTTTATTTTTAGAACACACATACCAAACCACACAGCTCCAGCTCCTCAGGAAAAACCTTCAGAGCCCAACTGCCACCACTGGCTTCCCACAAGCCTCTAACCACACCCACTCCTCCTGCTCTTGAGGCCGATTGGCTGGGTCATGTGGGCAGAGCCAAAAAAAGTCCCCCAATGAGCAGCTCCATGGTCTGAAAGGGCAGGGAAACAGCCCAATGAGCATCACCGCAGAGGAGCCAGTCAGTTGGCAGCTAGAAGTTAGCTGGAGCCGCTGTGAGCCAATCATCAGCTGGCAGCTGGAAGTTTGCTGGCAGCTGGAAGTTTTCTGGGGCCCCTTCGGCTGTGGCTCTCAACATTAGGGTTAGGGTTAGGGTTAGTGTTAGGATTTGGGTTAGGGTTAGGTTTCCAGTAGGGTTGGGGTTAGTGTAAATTTAGGGTTAGGTTTAGGGTGAGGTTAGGGTTAGGGTTATGGTTAAGATTTCCGTTTATGTTATGGTTAGTTTTAGGGTTAGGATTAGGGTTATGCTTGTTGTTAGGATTAGGGTTAGTTATAGGGTTTGGGACAGTGTTAATGTTAGGGTTCGGGTTATTGTCAGGGTTAGGATCAGTGTTAGGTTAAGGTTTAGGTTTAGGTTTAGGGTTATAATTAGAGTTAGTGTTAGTGTTAGGTTTAGGGTTAGGGTGATTGTTAGGGTTAGGGTTAGGGTAAGTGTTAGGGTTAGGGTTAGGCTTAGTGTTAGTGTTAGGGATAGGGTTAGGGTTAGAATTAGGGTTAGGGTTAGGGTTAGTGTTAGTGTTGGGGTTAGGTTTGGGTTTAGGGTTCGTGTTAATGATAGGGTTAGGGTTAGATTTATGTTAGGGTTAGGGATTGGCTTAGGGTTCGTGTTAGAGTTAGAGGTAGGGTTATTGTTAGGCTTAGGATTAGGGTTAGTGTTAGGGTTACAATTAGGTTTAATGTTAGAGTTTGGTTTAACATTAAAATTAAGTTTAGAGTCAGATTTACGGTTAGGATTATGGCTAGTTTCAGGTTCAGAGTTAGGTTTAGTTTTAATGTAAGGGTCAGGGTTTTAGGGTTAGGGTTAAGATTAGTGTTATAGTTAGGATAATGGTTAGATTTAGGGCTAGGATAATGGTTAGATTTAGGTTTCAGTTTCGGGTTAGGGTTAGGGTTAGGAGAAATATTAGGGTTAGGTTTAGGGTTAGGTTTAGGGTTAGGATTAGGTTTTGAGTAAGATTTAGGGATACTGTTAGGGTTAAGGTTAGAGTTTGTGTTAGAGTTAGGGTTAGGATTAGTGTAAGGTTTAGGGTTAGGGTTAGTGTTAGGGTTAGTTTTGGGGTTAGAGTTAGTTTGTGGGTTAGGTTTAGGTTTAGGGTTATGGTTAGAAGAAGTTTTGGTTTTAAAATTAGTGTTAGTGTTAGGTTAGTGTTTGGGTTAGGGTAAGTTTAGGGTTAGGGTTTGTGTTACAGTTAGGGTTAGGTTTGGGTAAGTGTTAGTGTTAGGGTTAGTGTTAAGATTAGGGTTAGGGTTAGGGTTAGGGTTAGTATTAGGGTTAGAGTTAGGGTTAGGTTTAGGGTTAGGGTTAGGGTTAGTGTTAGTGTTAGGGTTAGGGTTAGGGTTAGTGATAGGGTTAGGGTTAAGGTAAGATTTAGGGTTAGCGTGAATGATTAGAGTTAGGTTATGGTTAGGTTAGGATTAGGTTAGGTTATGGTTAGGTTATAGTTAGGGTTAGGTTATGGTTAGGTTATAGTTAGGGTTAGGTTATGATTAGAGTTATTGTTACTGTTAGGGTTAGGTATAGAGTGAGTTTTAGGGTTAGGTTTAGGGTTAATGTTAGTGTTATGTTTAGGGTTCTTTTATGGTTAGGGTTAGTGTTATGATTAGGATTAGGATTAGGGTTAGGTTTAGGTTTAGGCTTAAGTTTAGGTTAGGGTTGGGGTTAGGGTTACGGTTAGGGTTAGTGTTAGGGTTAGGTTAGTTTTGGGGTTAGGGTTCATGTTAGGAATAGGGTTAGGGTTATGTTTACTTAGGGTTAGGTTTAGGTTTATGATTCGTGTTAGGGTTAGGGTTATTGTTAGTCTTAGGTTTAAGTTTAGGTTTAGGTTTAGGCTTAGTGTTAGTTTTAGGGTTGGGGTTAGCATTAAGGTAATAGTGTTAGGGTTAGGTTTAAGGTTAGGTTTCACGGTTTGATTAGGGTTAAGTTAAGGTTTAGGATTATGTTTAAGGTTGTGATTACAGTTAGTATTAAGGGTTATGATTACTATTAGAGTTAGGGTTAGGTTGAGTGTTTGGTTTAGAGTTAGGATTAGTGTTAAGTTTAGTGTTAGCTTTAGGGTTAGTGTTATGGTTAGGGTTAGGGTTATGGTTATGATTAGGATTAGGGTTAGGATTAGGTGTAAGGTTAGGGTTAGGTTAGGGTTAGAGTTAGAGTTTGTTTTATTGTTAGGGTTAGGGTTAGAGTTGGGGTTAATGTTAGTGTTAGTGTTAGGGTTAGGGTTAGGTTTACTTAGAATTAGGGTTAGGGTTAGGCTTCGTGTTTGGGTAGGCTTAAGGTTAGTGTTAGGTTTATGTTTAGGGTTAGTGTTAGGGTTAGGTTTAGTGTTAGCATTAGGGTTAGGTTTAGGTTTAGGGTTAGTGTTAGCGTTAGGGTAAGGGTTAGTGTTATCGTTAGTGTTACGGTTAGAAGTAGGGTTCGTGTTAGGATTAGGGTAAGGTTTAGTGTTAGGGTTAAGGTTAGATTTAGGGTTAGGCTTACTGTTAGTGTTAGGGTTAGGTTTAGGTTTAGGGTTAGGAAGAGTGTTAGGGTTAGGGATAGATTTAGAGTTAGTGTTAGGGTTAGGGTTAAGGTTAGGGGTAGTGTTATATTTAGGGTTAACTTTAGGGTTAGTGTTATGATTAGGTTTAGGGTTACATTTAGTTTTAATATATGGGTTAGTGTTAGGTTTAGGGTTAGGGTTAGGTTTTGGGTTAGTGTTAGGTTTAGGGTTAGGGTCCGGGTTAGGGCTATGATTAATGTTAGTGTTAGGGTTAGGGTTTGTATTTGGGTTAGGGTTAGGTTTAGGTTTTGTGTTAGGGTTAGGTTTAGGGTTAGTTGTACAGTTAATATTATGGTTATAGTTAGTTTTAGGTTTAGGGTTAAGGTTAGGTTTGTGGTTAGTGTTTGGGTTAGGGTTAGGTTTAGGGTTAGTGTTAGGTTATGTTTAGTTTTAGGGTTAGTGTTAGGTTTAGGATTATCTTTAAGCTTAGGTTTAGAAAAAAGATTAGGGTTAGTGTTAGGGTTAGGGTTAGTGTTAGGGTTAGGGTTAAGGTTAGGGTTAGTTTTATGTCAGGGTTAGGGTTACAGTTAGGTTAGGGTGAGGGTTAGTGTTTGGATTAGAGTTAGGTTTAGTTTTAGATTTATGGTTAGTGTTAGAATTAGGGTTAAGGTAACTATTAGGGTTAGTGTTAGAGTTAGGTTAGGTTTAGGTTTAGTGTTAGGGTTAGAATTAGGGTTAGTGTCAGGAAGAGGGAAGTGTCAGGATAGGGAAGCCAGGGACTCTGTGTGGTTGGTGTGGCCTGTCCCCATTAGGTTTAGGGATAGTGTTATGGTTAGGTTTAGGGTTAGTGTTAGGTTTAGAGATACGGTTTGTTTTAGATTTAGTGTTAGGGATTGTTTTAGGGTTATATTAAGGGTTCCGCTTAGGGTTAGCGTTAGAATTACGGTTAGTGTTAGGAATAGTGTTTGGGAGTAAGTGTTAGTTTTGGGTTTAGGCTTAGTGTTACGGTTAAGGTTAGGGTTAGATTTAGGGTAAGGGTAAGGGTGAGTTTTAAGGTTAATGTTAGGGTTAGGGTTATGGTTAGGAATAGGGTTATGGTAAAGATTAGGTTTAGGATTAGGGTTAGGTTTAGGGTTAGTGTTAGGGTACTGTCAAGATTATGGTTAGGGTTAGTGTTAGGAATAAGATTAGGTTTACAGTTAGGTTTAGTGTTAGGGTTAGGTTTAGGGTTATTGTTAGGGTCAGATTTATGGTTCGTGTAAAGGTTAGTGTTAGTTATTGTTAGGGTTAGCGTTAGGGACACTGTTAGTGTTAGGTTTATGGTTAGTTTAAAGGTTAGGGTTAGGGTTATGGTTAGGATTCTCATTAGGGTTAGGGTTAGTGTTAGGGTTAGAGTTAGGTTTAAGGTTACATTTAGTGTTAATGTGTGGGTTAGGGTTAGGAATCTTTTTAGAGTTTGGTATAGGTTTTGGGTTAGTTTTAGGGTTAGGGCTAAGGTTAAGGGTAGGGTAAGTGTTACGAATAGGGTTAATGTTATGATTAGGGTTTGTGTTAGGTTTAGGGTTAGGGTTACGATTAGGGATAATTTTAGAGTTAGGATTAGAGTTATTGTTCGGGTTAGGGTTAGGGTCAGTTTTAGAGTTAGGGTTAGAGATAGGGTTAGTGTTAGGATTAGTGTTAGGGTGAAGGATATGGTTTGTGTTAGGGTAAGGGTTAGGGTTAGGGTTTGTTTTAGGTTTAGGAATAGAGTAAGGTTTATGGTTATGGTTAGGATTAGGGTTAGAGTTAGGCTTAGGGTTAGGTTTGGGCTTAGGTTTAGGGTTATGCATAGGTTAGGGTTAGAGTTAGGGTTAGGGTTAGGGTTCAATTTAGAGTTAGTATTAAGTTTCAGTTTAGAGTTTGGGTTGGGGTTAGTGATAGGATTGGGGTTGGGATTAGGGTTAGTGTTAGGGTTATGGCTAGGGTTTACATTAGGGTTTGTGTTAGGAGTATGGTTTGGGTTAGGGTTAGGTTTATGTTAGGCTTAGGATTAGGGTTAAGATTAGGTTTATTGTTAGGTTTATGGTTAGATTTAGAGATAGGCTTATGGTTAGGATTAAGGTTAGGGTTTGTGTTAGGGTTAGGTTTGGGGTGAGGCTTTGTGTTAGAGCTATGTTTAAGTTTAAGGTTCGTGGTAAGGTTAGGTTTAGGGTTAATAATATGTTTAGTTTTAGGTTTAGGGTTACTTTTACTGTTAGGATTCAGGTTTGTGTTAGGGTTAGGGTTAGTGTTAGGGTTAGGGTTAAATTTAGGGTTAGGCTTAGTGTTATTGTTAGGTTTAGGTTTAGGATTAGGAATAGTGTTAGCATTAGAGATAGGTTCAGAGTTAGAGTTTGGATTACTGTTAAAAGTAGGCTTAGTGTTAAGTTTAGGGTTAGGGTAAGGGTTAGTGTTACAGTGAGTATTAAGGTTAGAAAAAGTGTTAGGTTTATTTTAGTGTTAGGGTTAATATCAGGGTTAGGATTAGTGTTAGCGTTAGGGCTAGGTTTAGGGTTCGTGTTAGTGTTAGGGATAGTGTTAAGGTTATTGTTAGGTTTAGGGATAGGTTTAGGCTTAGGGTTAGTGATAGGGTTAGTGTTACAGTTAGTATTAGTGTTAGGTTTAGGGTTAGTGTTACGGTTAGGGTTAGGTAAGGGTTAGGGTTATGGTTATGTTAGGGTTAGGTAAGGGTTAGGGTTAGGTAAGGGTTAGGGTTAGGGTTAGGTCAGGGTTAGAATTAGGGTTAGTGATACGGTTAATTTTAGGGTTAGTATTAGGGTTATGTTTAGGTTTATGTTTAGTGTTAAGGTTAGCGTTAGTTTAGGGATAGTGTTAGGGTTAGCATTAGGTTTAGGGTTAATGTTTGGGTTAGAGTTAGGTTTAGGGTTAGTGTGAGGGTTAACGTTAGGGTTCATGTTAGGTTTAGGATTATGCTTTGTGTTAGGGTTATGTTTAGGTTTGTTGTTAGGCTTAGTGTTAGTGTTACATTTAGGGTAAGATTTAAGTTTAGGATAAGTGTTTGGGTAAGGGTTATAGTTAGGTTTAGGGTTAGTGTAAGGGTTACATTTAGGTTTAGTGCTAGGGTTAGGTTTAGGTTTAGGGTAAGTTTTAAAGTTAGGGTTAGGGTTAATGGTTAGGGTTAGTGTTATGTTATGGTTAGGATTACAGTTGGAGGTAGGGTTAGGGTTAGTATTAGTGTTAGGTTAGTGTTAGGGATATGATTAGGGTTAGTGTTAGGTTAGGGATAATATTAGGGTTAAGTTTTTGTTAGGGTTAGGGTTAGGGTTAGGGTTAGAAGTACAGTTAAAGTTAGTGTTATGGTTAACTTTAGTGTCTGTGTTAGTGTTGGGGTTAGGGTTGGACTGAGGGTTTTTATTATGTTTAGGGTTAGATTTAGAGTTAGAGTTACAGTTAGAATTAAGTTTAGGGTTAGAGTTAGTGTTAGAGTTATTTTTAGGGTTAGCTTGAGTATTAGGGTTAGGGTTAGATTTAGGTTTAAGTTTAGGATTATGGTTAAGGTTAGGTTTAGTGTTAGGTTTAAGGTTAGGCTTAGGGTTAGGATTAGTGTTCGGTTTAGGGTTAGTGTTTGTAATAGTGTTAGGGTTAGCGTTAGACTTAGAATTTTTGTTAGGTTTAGGATTCAAGTTAGGATTATGGTTAAAGTTAGGATTAGGGTTAGGGTTTGGTTTAGGGTTAGTTTTAGGGTTAGTGTTAGGGTTAGGGTTAGGTTGTATGTTAGGGTTAGTGTTAGTGTTAGAAGAGGGTTACGTGAGGATTTAGGTTAGGGTTAGTGTTAGGGTTACTGTTAGTGTTTGCGTTTGCACTAGGTCTTGTGATAGGTTTAGTTTTAGGGTTAGTGTTAGGTTTGGGTTAGGGTTAGTGTTAGGGTTAGTGTTAGAGTTGGTGTTAGGTTTAGTGTTAGGGTTAGGGGTAAGTTTAGGATTAGTGTTAAAGTTAGGGTTAGGTTTAGGGTTAGTTTAGTGTTAGGGTTTGGGTTAGTGTTAGCAATAGTTTAATTAGGGATAGGTTGAGACTTAGTGTTACTTTTAGGTTTAAGGTTAATGTTATAATTAGGATTAGGGTTAGGAATAGGTTTAGCATTAGGGTTATGTTAAGGGTTAGTGTTAAGGTTAGCATTTCAGTTAGGGTTATGGTTAGTGTTAAGTTTAGTGTTAGGTTTATGTTAGGGTTAGGTTTAAGGTTATGGTTAGGGTTAAAATTATGGTTAGGGTTATTGTTATGGTTAGATTTAGGGTTAGGGTTAGTGTTTGGGTTAGGGTGAGGTTTAGGATTTGGGTAAGGGTTATGGTTAGGTTTAGTGTTAGGTTTAGTGTTAGGATTAGCATTAGTGTTAGTGTAAGGTTTAGGGTTTGGGTTGAGCTTAGTGTTTGTGTTAGGGTTTGTTTTAGGTTTAGGGTTAGTTTTAGGGTTAGGTTTACAATAACTAGGTTAATGGTTATTTGGGGGGTTAGTGTTAGGGTTTGTGTTTCGGTTAGGGTTAGTGTTTGAGTTAGGATTAGGTTTAGGATTAGTGTTAGGGTTAGTGTTACGGATAGAGTTAAAAATAGTGTTAGCTTTAGGAATAGGTTTTGATTTATAGTTAGGGTTAGGGTTAGTATTAGGTTTAGGTTTAGGGTTAGGGTTAGTGTTATTGATAGGGTTATGGTTGGTTTAGGGTTAGTGTTAGTATTAGGGTTAGGGTTATTGTTAGGGTGGGAGTTAGGTTTACGTTAAGTGTTATGGTTATTGTAAGGGTTAGGGTGCTGTTTAACATTAGGGTTATTGTTAGGGTTAGGTTTAGTGTTAGGGTTAGTGTTAAATTAAGGGTAAGTGTTAGGGTTAGGGTTAACTTTAGTTTTAGGGTTATGGATAGGGTTAAGTTTAGTGTTATGGATAGTTTTAAAGTTAGGATTAGGAATAGGGTTAGGGTTAGGATTTTTGTACGGGTTAGGATTAGGGTTAGAATTACAGATAAGTTTACGGTTAGATAAAGTTTAGGGCTAGAGATAGCGTCAGTGTTATGGTTATGTTTAGGGTTAGACATAGCGTTAGTGTTAGGGTTAGTATTAGGGTTAGGGTTACTGTTATGTTTAGGTTAGTGTTAGGGTTCGGGTTAGGGTTAGTATTAGGGCTATGGTTACAGTGAGGTAATTGTTAGGGTTAGGGTTGTGTTAGGGCTAGGGTTATGGTTTGCATTAGGGTTTGTGTTAGGGTTAGGGTTAGGGTTAGGGATAGAGTTACGGTTATGATTATGTGGAGGGTTAGGCTTAGGGTTATTGTTAGGTTTAGTGTTAGCATTAGGTTTAAATTAGTGTTAGGGTTAGCTTTAAGGTTAGGGTACGAAAGCAAAATAAACTCATTTTAAAGCATTTGCAAAGCCTCCACAGAACTCCAAGTTTACTGAAATCTCAGCAAATATTTTTTCACCTGATCTTGTTGTTACATTGCAGAAATCATCTGTACTCAAGCCACAGTTGACTCCCCAAATTTCGTACTTCTAGGTTAAAGCATACATTTGCAGGAACACTTTGAATTTTTAAGTTTCACTTCATTCCCTTATAGGTATACTCCCAGTTGGAACTCTTAATGAAACACGGTTTCTTCTAACTGCTTGATATTTGAAACAATGAATTAGTTCTCAGATCGCTCTCTATGCTTTGTTCCCTCTTGAAGTAGCCCTAAGCAGAGGCAAGGAAAAATCACATTCATTTGAAAGCATTTGCCAAGCTTCCCTGGAAAACCTAGTTTCCTGCAATCCCAGCAAATAAGTTTTCACCCGATCTTGATGATACTTGGTGGTAAAGATTGGTACTCCAGTTCCACTTGGCCCACCAAATTTAGTTCTTCTATGTTGAAGCATTCATTTGTAGGAACTGTTTGAATTTTTAGGTTTTACATCATTTTCCCCTATAGGGAGAGATGCATTTGGAACTCTAAATTAAACACGGTTTGTGCTAGCTGCTTAAACCTTGACACACACCATTAGTTCTCAGTGCTCTCTCTCTATGCTTTGTTCCCTCTTGCAGAAGCCCTAAGCAGAGGCAAGCAAAATACACTTTCATTTGAAAGTGTTTGCAAAGCCTCCACAGAACTCCGAGTTTACTGAAATCTCAGCAAATATTTTTTCACCTGATCTTGTTGTTACATTGCAGAAATCACTTGTACTCCAGCCACAGTTGGCTCCTGAAATTTCAGACTTCTAGGTTAAAGAGTTCGTTTACAGGAACACATTGAATTTTTAAGTTTCACTTCGTTTTCCCCTATAGGTATACTCCCAGTTGGAACTCTAAATGAAACATGGTTTCTGCTAGCTGCTTGAAATTTAACACACTGAATTAGTTCTCCTAGCACTCAGTATGCTTTGTTCCCTCTTGAAGTAGCCCTAATCAGAGGCAAGGAAAAATCACATTCATTTGAAAGTGTTTGCCAAGCTTCCCCAGAACACCGAGTTGCCTGCCATTCCAGCAAATATTTTTCACCCGATCTTTTTGATACTTGGCCATAATGATCAGTACTCCAATTGCACTTGGGCCCCCAAATTTCAATCTTCTCGGTTGAATATTTCCTTTGCAGGAACACTTTGAAATTTTAGGTTTCACTTCTTTTTCCTCTATAGCGATAGATGCAATTGGAACTCTAAATCAAACACGGTTATGCTAGCTGCTTGAAACTTGACACACTCAATTAGTTGTCAGTGCAATCTCTATGCTTTTTTCTCTTTCTCAGTAGCTTTAAGCAGAGGCAAGGAAAAAATCACTTTTATTTGAAAGCGTTTGCCAAGAATCCACAGAACTAAGAGTTTACTGAAATCCCAGCAAATATTTTTTTCACCCGATCTTGATGACACTTAGCAGAAAAGATCAGTACTCCAGTCCCACTTCGCCCCCCAAATGTAGATTGAAGTGTTGCATTCGTTTGCAGAAACACTTTGAATTTTTAGGTTTCACTTCCTTTTCCCCATAGGTATAGACCCAGTTGGAACTCTAAATCAAACACGGTTTGTGCTAGCTGCTTGCAACATGAAGCTTGACACACTGAATTAGTTCTTAGTGTGCACTCTATGATTTGATCCCTCTTGAAGTAGCATAACCTATCCATATCCCTTATCTTAAACACAAAACCTAGCCCTAATCCTAGCCCTAATTTAGCTCTATCTCTTACCCTATCCTAATGCTAGCCCTAAGACTAACTCTAACTCTTCAGCTAACCCTAGCCCTACCTCTAGCCCTAGTTCTATTGCTATCTACCACCGTAAACCTAACAATAGTCCTAATACTTGCCCTAAAATTAGTCCCAGCCCTAACCATAACTCTAAATCTAACCTAAAACCTAGGCCTAAGCCTAACACTAACACTATCCCTAACCCTAATGATAATCAGAAAACTAGCCCTAACCCTAATTCTAGCAGTAAACCAAAACCGAGCAATAGCCCTAACCCTAAACCTTAACTTATATCAAACACTAACACTACACCTAGACCTAAAACTAGCCCTAATTCGAGTCCTAATCCTCACCTTAAAACTAATCCTTACCCTGACTCATATCCTAACACTCACCCTAGCTCTAAACACCACCCTAAACTCAAACCAAACACTAATATTAATAATAGCCCTTATTCGAGTCCTAATGCTAACCCTAAAACTAACCCTGACCCTGACTCCAATTCTAACAAGAATTGTAGCTATAAATATCACCCTAACCTTAAAGCTAACCCTAGAACTCAAACTACCCCTAATCCTAACCCTAAAATTAACCCTAATTGTAACCCTAGTTCTTACATTAGCCATTGCCCTCATCCTAGCATTAAACTTAACACAAAAACTAGCCCTAAACCTAGAACTCTAATTATAACCCTAAACATAGCCCTAACCCTAGATCTAAATGAATCCATTACCCTAAGTGAAACCCTAAACCTAAGAGTAACTCTAGACCTATCCCAAGTCCTTAGGCTAACCAAAACCCTAACCCTCTTAATAGTCCTAACCCTAACCTTCATTTTAGCTCTAACACTATCCCAAACCCTAGCCCTAACACTGACCCATATTCTGACCCTAACACTCAACCTAGGTCTAACCCTAACACCAACCCTAACCCAAAATTTACAATAATCCTATCCCTAGACCTAACTCTGAACCTAACTCTCAGCATAGCCATAATCATACCTCAGAACCTAACCTTTATGCTAAGCATAACCCTAAACCTAATCCTAGTTCTAACCCTCATCTTAACCCTAACACAAAACCTAATCCTATCCATAAGCCTAGCCCTAAACTTAACTCTAACTGTATCCATTACCCTAAAAATAACCCTCACCATAATGATAACCCTAGGCTTAACCCTAACCCTATCACTTTCCCCAAACTTATCAATTACCCTAAACCTACCCTGAACCCAAAACCTAACCCAATCATTACACTAACCCTAACCCTAATGCTAATTCGAGCCATAACCTAACCTCAAACCTAAACCAAACCCTAACTCTGACCGTTACCCTAATAATTCCCCTAGCTCTAAAAATGACTCCCACCCTACCTAACCCTTACACTAGACTTAGCCGTAAATCTAATTCTAAAACTATTCCTAACCTTAACCCTAGACCTTATATTAACCCTAGCCTTAATCCTAGCCCTAACCCAAACACAAACCCTAGCCCTTATCTAGCCCTGAACATGGCCTTAATTTTATCCCTAACCCAAACCCAAACCCTAGGCCCAACCCTAACACTAACCCGAGCCCTAATCTTAGCCCTAATTTAGCTCTATCCCTAACCCTAACCCTAACTCTAGCCCAAAGACTAATTCTAACTCTCACCCTAACCCTAACCCCAGTTCTAAATCTATCCCTTACTAGAACCCTAATCCTAGCCCTAACCCTTGGTGTAACCCTAGCCCTATTCATAGCCCTGTCCATAACCCTAGATCTAACCCTAACTCTAAATCTAACACTAAACCTAAGCCTATACCTAAACTGAACACTAGCCCTAATGCTAATGCTAATCCTAAAACTAGCTCTAACTCTAGCTCTAACCCTAAAAAAATGAGTCATAGCCATAACCCTAACCCTTAACCTAAACCAAACACTAACCCTACACCTAGCCCTAAACATATACCTAATTCTAGTCCTAACTCTAACCCAAAAACTAATCCTGACTCTGACTCTGACCCTAAAACTAACCCTGGCTCTAAACATCATCATCACCGTAAACCTCAACCTAATATTAGACCTACCCTAACCCTAACCCTATAATTAATGCTAGTCATAATCCTACTACATACATTAGCCTTACCCTTAACCCTAGCCCTAACCTAACCCAAAATCAAGCCTTAATCCGAGTCCTAAACCTAGTTTTAACCCTAAACTTAAACCTAACCCTATCCCAAAACTAGACCTAATCCTATACATAACCCTTGCCCTAACCTTAGGTCTAAACCTATCCATTACCCTAACAATAACCCTAACCCTTAAGCTAACCCTAGGCCTAACCCTAACTCTATCCATTACACTAATCCAAACCAAAACAGTAAAATTAACCCTTTCATTACCCTAAACCTAAACCCTAAACAAACCAAACCCTATCCCTGACCCTATAAATAACCCTAGATATAAACCTTAATCTTACCCTAAACCTAATCCTTACACTAGACCAAGCCATAAACCTAACAAAAAATCTAGCCCTAAATATAACCCTACATCTGACATTAGCCCTAGCCCTAATACTATCCCTAAGCCTAACACAAACCCTAAACCTCATTCTAGCCATAAACCTAGCCTTACTCATAACACTAACCCTAACTGGAGCCGTAACCCTAATACTAACCCTTGTCCTAGCCCTTTAAACCTAGCCAAAACCATATTCCTTACCATAAACATAACCCGAACTCTACCCCTAATGCTTGTCATGACAATTGCCCCTATCCTCAGCACTAGTTTTAACACTAGATCGAAACATAAGTTTAAATCTAACCCTAACTCGATGCCTAAGCCTAAAACTAGCCCTAACCCTGATGCTAACTCTAAAAGTAGCTCTAACCCTAGCCCTAACACTAACCCTAGCTGTAATTTAGCCCTATTTGTAACCCTAACCCTAACCCTAGCCCTAAGAATAACTCTCACTCTCACACTGGCCCTATCACTCATTCTAATTCTATACCGTCCCATAAACCTAACCCTATCCCAAATCGTAGTCCTAACCCTTGCCCTATCCTTAGCCCTAGCATTAACCTTAGATAAAATTTAACTATAAATTTAACCCTAAACCAAGCCTAAGCCTAATTCTAAGACTAGCCATAACCCCCTAAAAATTGCCCTAACCCTAACCCTAGCCCTAAAACGAAAATGATCCAAAGCTCTAACCCTAACCCTCAACCTAAACCAAGCCCTAACCCTACACCTAGCCCTAATCCCAGCCTTAACTCGAGTTTTAAGCCAAACCCTAAAACTAACCCTGACCCTTACTCTGACATAACACTAACCCGAGGTCTAAACATCACTCTAACCCTAAACCTAAACCTAACACTAAATCTAGCCCTAAAACACTAAAATTAGCCATAATCATAACCCTAGTACTTACATTAGCCACAACCCCGACCCAAGCACTAACTTAACCCCAAACCTAGCCCTTACCATAACCATGACACTAGCCCTAAACTGATGTCTAACTCTATCCATTACCATAACCATAATCCTAACCCTAATGCTAATTCAAGACCTAACTTTAAACTTTAATCTATCCCAAACACTAACCCAGAACTTGACCCTAATTATACTCCTAGCTCTAAACCTGACACTAAATCTAAACCTAACCCTTACACTAGATGTAACCATAATCCTAACCCTAAAACTATCTTTAACCATAATTCTGGACCTCAAATTAGCCGTAGCACTAATCCTAGCCCTAACCCTAAAAAAAAAAAAATACCCTAGCCCTCATCCTAGCCCTAAACCTAGCCTGAATCATTACCCTAACTCTAACCACAGCCCAAACACTAATTATAATTCTCACCCTACCTCTAAACCTAGCTATAAAGCCATCCCTTACCCCAAACATTGCCCTAACTCTAAACCTAAACTTTAAATTCTAACTCTAAACCCTAAACTTAACCCTAACCCTAGCACTAGGCCTAAAATAAACACTAAACCTAGCCCTAATCCTAGCCCTAATTGATCCCTATCTCTAACCCTAACCCTAACTCTAGCCCTAAGACTAACTGTCGCCCTATCCCTATCCCTAATTCTAACCCTATCTTTTATGATAACCCTAAACCAAGCCATAACACTTGCCCTATCCTTAATTCTAGTCCTAACCCTAGATGTAACCCTTCCAAATTTAACCCTAACTCTAACACTAAGCCTAAGACTAGTACTAACACTAGTCCTAATCCTAACCCTAGGACTAAAACAAAACCGAGTATTAGCCCTAACCCTAAACCTTAACTTAAACCAAACCCTAACATTACAACTAGACCTAAACCTAGCTCAAATTCGAGTCCTAAACCTAACCTTAAAACCAACCCTGACCCTGACTCATATCCTAACACTCATCCTAGCTCTAAACACCACACTCACATTAAGCTGAACCCTAACAGTAACCCTAGCCCTTATTCGAGTCCTAACTCTAACCCTAAAACTAAACCTGACCCTGACTCTTATCCTAACAAAAACCCTAGCTATAAATGTCACCCTAACCTTAAACCTAACCCTAACACTAAACATAACCCATATCCTGACACTAAAACTAACCCTAATGGTAACCCTAGTTCTTATATTAACCTTTGCCCTAACCCTAGGCCTAACCCTAACACAGAACCTAACCCTAACCCTCACCCTGAACCTAGGCCTAACCCAAAGCCTAGTGCTAATCCTGGCCTTAATTTTATTCTATCCTAAACCTAAACCTAGCCATAAGACAAAGTCTAACTCTTGCCCTAGCCCTAGCCCTAGTTCTAACCTTAGCCTTAACCTTAATTGTAGATTTAAGCCTAAGTCTAAATCTAAACCTAACTCTAAATTTAACTGTAACAATAAGCCTAAACCAAACCCTAACACTACCCCTAACCATAATGCTAATCCTAAAACTTGCCCTATCCCTATCCCTAGCCATAAACCAAAATCAAGTCATAGCACTAATCCTAACCCTTAACCTAAATCAAACCCTAACCCTACAACTGGCCCTAAAGCTAACTCTAAAAGTAACCCTGACCCTGACCATGACCCTAACAATAATCCTAGCTCTAAAAATCAACCTAACCTTAAATTAACCCTAACACTATATCTAGCCTTAACCTAACCCTAAAACTAGCCTTAATCATAACCCTAGTTTGTACAATAGTCATTGTCCTAACCGTAGCCCTAAACCTAACACAAATTCTACCCCTAATCTGATCTCTAACCCTAGTTTAACCCTAACACTAGCCCTAACCCTAACTATAACCCTATTCCTTACACTAAGGAAAAACCCTAACATGAATGCTAAGCCTAGTTCTAATCCTAATCCTTAGCCTAACGTAAACACTAACCATATTACTACTCTTAACCCTATCCCTCATTCTACCTATAAACCTAACCCTCACCCTCATCTGACGCTATCACTAACCCTAGGTCTAAATCTGACCCTAAACCTAAAACAAATCCTAACACTAGCCCTACTTGTAACCCTATACCTATACCGAAGCCTAACACTAGACCTAGACCCAAAGCTAATACTAAATATAGTAAAACTCTAGACCTATACCTAAACGAAAACCTAGCACTAGCACTAACAATAACCCTTAACCTAAACTGAAAACTTACCCTACACCTAGACCTAAACCTAGTCCTAATTCTGGCTCTAACCCTAACCCTAACCCTATCCCAGCAACTGACCCTGATTCTAACACAACCCAGCTTGACACTAACCCAAAACCTAGACCTAACACTAGAACTAGTCACAACCCTAACCCTAAACAAGCCCTAAAAATAACCCTATTTCTTTTATTATGAGTTGTCCTAAACGTAACAAAAAACCTAACACAAAACCTAGCCCTAATACTAGGCCTAAACTTAGCTCTAAGCATAAGGTTTAGCCTAACCCTAGCCCTAAAGCTAGCCCTAACCTAAGCTTCACCTTAGCCCTAACCCTAGTCAAAGCCTAAACTTTACACTAAAAATAACCCTAGCTCTATCATAAAACCTAAACTTAACCCTAACCCTAACCCTAATCCTAATGTTAAACCTAGCCTGAACTTTAGCTCTAACCATATCTATTACCCTAATCCCAACTCTAATTAAAAACCTATCCCTAACACTAAACCTAACTCTAACCATAAATGTAAACCTAGACCTAAACTTAAATCTAACCCTCACCCTAGCCCTAAACTTAGCTCAAACACTAACCCTTACCCTAACCTAACCATAACCCTAGCCCTAAACCTAACACTTACCCTAACCCTAAAACTTACCATAAATCACACCCTAGCCCTATCCCTAAACCTAGCCCTAATCCTAGACTTAATCCAAACCATAACCTAGCCCTCACTTTAGCTATAAACCTATCCATCACACTAAACATAACCCTAACCCTAATGCTAAACCTAATCCCATCGCTAAACCTAACACATCCATTACCCTAAACCTTAACTGAAACATAAACTAAACCCTACCCATTATGCTAACCCTAAAACTAACCCTAATGCTAATTCGAGCCCTAACCCTAAACCTTTAGCTAAACCAAATGCTAACCCTGACCCTGACCCTAATAATAACCCTTGCCCTAAAGCTGACCTTTAACCTAAACTTAACTCTTACACAAGACCTAGCCATAACCTAACCATAAAACTATCCTTATCATTAACCTTAGACCTGATATTAGCCCTAGATCTTGTCCTAGCCATAACCCTAACAGAAACCCTAGACCTTAACCAAGCCCTAAACCTAGCCTTAATCCTAAACTGAACAATAACCCTAGGCCTAATTCTAATTCTAACCCAAACCCTACCCCTAAAGCTATAATCCCACCCATTTCCCTAAACTTAACCTTACATCAATGCTAACTCTAAACTTAAACTTAACACCAATGCCCAACCCCTTGGTCTAACCCCAACACTAAACCTAGCCTTAATACTAGCCCTAATTTAGCCCTAACCCTAACACTAACCCTAGCCCTAATCCTAGCCCTAATTTAGCCCTAAACCTAACTCTAACTCTAGCTCTAATCCTAGTGCTAATTTAGCCCTAACCCTAACACTAAACCTAGCCCTAATCCTAGCCCTATTTATCCCTAACCCTAGCCCTTATGCTAGCCCTAATTTAGCCCTAAACCTAACCCTAGGACTACTACTAAGACTAACTATAATTCTCACCCTAGCTGTATCCCTAGTTCTAATCATATTCATTACCATAACCCTAACCCTCACTCTCAACGTATACTTAGCACTAGCCCAAACCCTAGATCTAAACCTAACTCTAAATATAACCCTAACTCTAAGCCTAAACCTCAACCTAACACTAACCCTGACCCTGATGCTAATCCATAATCTAGGTGTAACCATAACCCTAGCCCTAATACAAAACCAACCTATATCCCTAACCCTTATCCTAAACCAAACCCTAATCATAAAACCAGTACTGCCTTTAGCCCTAATTCGAGTTCTAACCCTAAGCCTAAAATGAACCCTGACTTGACACTGATCCTAATAATAACCCTTACTCTAAACATCACCCTAATCTTAAACCTAAGCATAACACTAGCACTAGCCCTAACACTAACCCTAAAACTAGCACTAATTGTAACACTAGTTCATACATTTGCAATAGCCCTAAACCTAGCCCTAACCAAACCCAAAATCAAGCCCTAATTTGAGCCTTAACCCTAGTTTTCACTCTAACCCTAAACCTAACCCTAAACCAGAACCTAGCCCTAAAGCTTACCCTAACACTAGCCAGAATTCTAACCATAACCCTAGCCCTATCACTAGCTCTAACCCTATCCATTACCCTAACCATAACCATAATTCTAATGGTAATCCTAGGCCTAACCCTAAACTTATCCTAACCCTAAACTATTTCATTAACCTAAACCTAACCTGAATCCTAAACCTAACACTATCATTACACTAAACGTAACTCTAATGCTAATTCGAGCCCTAACCCTAAACCTTAACCTAATCCAAACCCTAACTCTGACCCTTCCTATGATAATATACCTAGTTCTAACCTTGACCCTACTCCTTAACCTGAACTTTATACTAGACTTAGCCATAAACCTAACCCTACCCTTAGATCTAACTCTAGTGATAATTCTGGGTTTAAACCTAACCCTAACTATAACCGAACACTGATCCTGACCCTAACACTAACCCTAGCTCTAAACATCACGCTAAGGGTAACCCTAAACCTAACACTTCACCTAGCTGTAACACTTACCCCAAATATCCCTAATCATTATCCTGGTTTATACATTAGTTGTAGGCCTAACACTAGCCCCAACCTAACACCAAACCTGGCCCTAAACTGAGCGCTAACCCTATTTTTAACCCTAACCCTAACACTAGCCCTAACTCATACCCTAACCCTAGCTCTAATCCTAGTACTTACCCTATCCATTTCCTTAAGCTAAACCCTAAAACTAATGGTAATCCCCATCCTAAACCTAATCCATAGCCTAACAAAAACCCTAACCCTATTACTAGTCCTACCTCTAAACTTTGTTCTAGCTCTAACCCTAACCCAAACCCAAACCCTAACTCTGACACTTATTCTGAACCTAACACTAACTGTAGGTCTAAACCTGACTCTAACCCAAAACCAAAACCTAACATTAGCCCTACCATTAATCCAATACTTAAACCTAAACCTAACACTATCCATAGACTTAAAACTAATCCTAAATCTAGCCATATTTCTAGCCATAGACTTGATCAACAACCTAGCCCTAGCCCTAACAATAACGCTTAACCTAACCCAAACACTAACCCTACACCTAGACCTAACCCTAGTCCTAATTCTGGCACTAATCCCAACACTAACTCTAACCTGAACACTGGCCCTGACCCTAACATAATCCTAGCTCCAGAGCTCATCCTAACAAAAAACCTAATTCTAACACTAGACTTAGCCATAACCCTAACCCTAAAACTAGCCCTAATCATAACCCTAGCTCTTACATTACCCATGGCTTTAAACTTAGGACTAAACTAACACAAAACCTACCCCTAATCCTAGGCCTGAACATAGCCCTAAGTGTAACCCTAAACTTAACCCTAACCATAAGCCTTGCTTTAGGCCTAACCCTAGCTCAAAGCCTAACCTTTACCCTTAACATAACCCTAGCCCTATCCCAAACCCTAACCTAACACTAGCCCTAATCCTAACCTTAACCATAGTCCTAACCATAACTCTATTTATATCAACTACCCTAACACTAGCCTTAATCCGAACCATAAGCTAGCCATAAAACTAGCTCTAAATCTATCCATTACGCTAACCATAATCCTAACCCTAATGCTAACCCTAGGCTTAACCCTAACCCTATCGAATCCCTAAACCTATTCATTGCCCTAAAACTAACCTGAACCCTAATCCTAAGCCTATTAATTACCCTAACCCTAAATCTAACCCTAATGCTAATTCAAGCCCTAAACTTAAACATTAACCTAAACCAAACCTTAAGCTGCACACTGACCCTAATAATACGCATAGCTGTAAACTTGACCCTTAAAATAAATCTAACCCTTACACTAGACCTAACCATAAACATAACCTGAAACCTATCCCTAACTTTAACACTAGACCTGATATTAGCCCTAGCCCTAATCCTAGCCCTAACCCTAACACGAACACTAGCTTTCATCCTAGCCCCAAACTTAGCCTTAATCAGAACCCTAACCCTAATTCTAACATTTTCCCTGGCCCTAAACCTAGTTATAACCCCATAGCTTACCCTAAACCTAACCCAAACCCTGACCATAACACTATTCCTAACATAGCCCTAACATTAACACTAGGACTAACACTAACACTAAACCTAGCACTAATTCTAAACCTAACCCTAACCCTAGCTTTAAGACTAACTATAACTCTCACCCTAGCCCTAACCCTAATTCTAACCCTATCACTTACCGTAATCTTATTCATAGCCATAGTCTAAAATAACACTAGCCCTAACCTTACAACTTTCCCTAACTCTAGATCTAAATCTAACTCTAAATCTAACCCTGATTCTACAGCTAAACCTAACCCTAATCGTAAAACTAGCCCTAACCATAGGCTTAGCCCTAAAACAAAACTGAGCAATAACACTAACCCTAAACTTTTACCTCAACCAAACCCTAACCTTACCTCTATCCCTAAGCCTAGCCCTAATTTGAGTCCTAATCATAACCATAAAACTACCCCTGAACCTGTCTCTGACATTAACACTAACCCTACCTCTAAACATCACCCTAAACCTAAACCTTACCCTAACACTAGACCTAGTCCTAACCCTAATTCTAAAACTAGTTCTAATTTTAACCCTAGATCATACATTAGCCATAACCTTAAACCTAATGCTAACCAAAACCTAGCCCAAATCTGATACCTTACCCTAGTTTCACCATATCCCTAAACCTAACACTAGCCCTAAACCTAACCCAAACCCTAGATCTAACCCTAGCTCTAACCTTATCATTTACCAGAGCCAAACCCCAAACCTAATGCTAAACCTAGTCCTAAAACTAATACTTAGTCTAACCCAAAGCCTAACCCTATTACTAGTTCTAACTCTAGCCCTCATTGTTGTTATAACCATAACCCAAATTCTAACCCTAACCCTGACCCTTATTCTGACCCTGAACCTAAACCAAACTCTAACACTAGCCCTACCCATAACCCTATATCTAAACCTAACCCTAACACTAGCCCTAGATTAAACCTAATCCTAAATCTAGCCATATCTTTAACCAAGACCTAAACAAAAACCTAGCTATAGCTCTAATGATAACCCTTAACCTAAGCCAAACACTAACCTTACCTCTAGACCTAACCAATCCTAATTCTGGCTCTCGACCTAACCCTAACCCTAATCCAAACACAGACCCTGACACTAACACTAACTCTAGCTATAAAACTAACACTAACTGAAACCTAAACCTAACACTAGACCTAGCCATAAGCGTAAACATAACCCTTACATTACCATAGAACTAAAACTAGCTCTAAACCTAACACAAAACCTAGCCCTAATCCTATGCCTAAATCTAGCCCAAAGTGTAAACCTAACCCTAACCTAACCTTATCCCTTACTGTAAGCTAACCCTCACACTAACCCTAACCCTCACCTTAGACCTAACCCTAGATATAACCCAAATCTGAAACTAAAAATAACCCTAGCCCTATCCCTAAACCTAATCCTAATCCTAGCCCTAATCATAATATTAACACTAGCACTAATACTATCTCTAAAATTATCCATTACCCTAAACTGAAACTTAACCTAATGATAACCCTAGCTCTAATCCTAAATGTAATCCTAATACTAGACCTAACCCTAAACCTAACCCTCATTGTAGCCTTAACCCTAGATAAAACCCTAACCTTTACTCTAACTCTTACCCTTCCCAAACCCTAACACTACCCTAAACCTAAAACTACCCCTAACCCTAACCTGACATCTAACCCTATTTATTAACCGAACTCTAAAGATAACCTTAGCCCTAACCCTAACCTTAACCGTAAATCAAATACTAGATATAATAATAAATTTAACCCTCACCCTAGCACTAACCCTAGCTCAAAACATAACATGTACCCCAAACCTAACCCTAACCCTAGCCTAACTCTAACCCTAACTTTAGCCCTAATCCTATCCAAAACCGTAGCCCTAACTCTAGCTCTAATGCTATTAATTACCCTAACCATAACCCTAACTCAAATGCTAACTGTAGGCCTAACCCTAAACCTATGACTATCCCTAACATTACAAATTACACTAATCTTAACCTTAATCCTAAACCTAAACCTATCCATTAACCTAACCCTAATTCTAACACTAAAACTAATTTGAGGCCTAACCCTAATAATTAACCTAACACAAACCCGAAACCTGACCCTGACCCTAAAAATACACCTTACTCTTCACCTGGCCCTTACCCTTTTCCTAATATTAGACCTAGCTATGAACCTAACCCTATAAATATCCCTAGCCATAACTCTAAACCTGACATTATCCCTATTCCTAAAACTTGCCCTAACCCAAACGCAAACCCTAGCCCTCATCCTAATCCCAAATCTAGCCTTAATTCCAACAGAAACCTAACCATAGACCTAAACCTAATTCTAATCATCTCCCTAGCCCTAAACCTAGCTATAACTCCATCCCTTCCTCTAAACCTAACCCTAAACCTAATCCTAAACATAGCCCTAACACTAGGCCTAACCCTAACACCAATCCTAGACATATTCTTAGCCCTAATTTTACCCTAAACTTAACCCTAACCCTAGCCTTAAGACTAACTTTAACTATCTCCCTAGCTCTATTCCTAGTTCTAATCCTATCTCTTACTGAAACCCAAACACTAGACCTAACCTTAGCCCTAACCCTAGCCATAGCCCTAGCCCTAGAATTGACCATAACTCTAAATGTACCCCTAAGCCTAAACTCACTCTATCACTAGGAATAACACTAACATGAATTGTCACACTAACATTAATTGTAAAACTACCCTTACCTTTAGCCTTAACCGTAAAACATAATGAGCCATAGCACTAACTCTAATCCTTAACCTAAACCAAATCCGAACCCTACATCTAGCCCTAAGCCTACCCCTAATTCGAGTCCTATCCACAACCCTAAAACTAGCCCTGACCCTGACTCTGAACCTAACAGTAACCCTAGCTCAAAATATCACCCTGAACTTAAACCTAACAATAAAAGTAGACATAGCCCTAACCGTAACCCTAAAATTATCCCTAATCATAACCCTAGATCTTGCATTAGTGGTATCCCTAACACTAGTCCTAATGTAACTCAAAATCTAGCCCTAATGCCTGCCCCAAACCTAGCTTTAACCCTAAATCTAAACCTAAACCATGTCCTAACCCTTACCCTAAAACTAACCCTAACATTAATCCTTGCACTAACTCTAAATCTAACACTTAACTTAACCCTAAAACTGACCATAACCCTAGCACTAACCCTAGCTCTAACCCTATTTATTACCCTAACCCTAACCCTAATCCTAACCCTAAGGCTAACCCTCAGCCTAACCCTAACACATTTGCTAACCCTAACCTATCCATTACCCTAAACATAACCCTAACCCTAAATCTAACCAAAGACTAAACATAGATGTAACACTAACCCTAAAAATAGCCCTAATTGTAAGCCTAGTTCTTACATAAGTTGTTGTCCTGAAGCTAACAAAAAACCTAGCCAAGCCCTAATCCAAGCTCTAACCCTAGCTTTAACCCTAACCCTAAACCTAACCCTAGCCCTAACCCTAACCCTAACCCTAACCTTAGCCCTAACACTAGCGCTAACCGTATACCTTACCCTAAGCCAAACTCTAACCCTAAATCTACCCTAGTTCTTAACCTAATTCTTAACCTAACCCAAAACCTAACTCTATTCCTAGTCCTAACCCTAACCCTCAATCTAGTTCTTTCACTATTCCAAACCCTAACCCTAACCCTGACCCTTATTCTGACCCTTACACTAACCATAGGTCTTAAACTGACCCTAACCCTAAACTGGCCTATAACATTGGCACCACCTATAACCCTATACCTAAACCTCACCCTAACACTAGACCTAGACCTACACATAATCCTTCATCTAGTGATAACTCTAGGCCTAGGCCTAAACAAAAACTTAGCCCTAGCCCTAATAATAACCCTTAACCTAACCCAAACACTAACCCTACCCCTAGACCAAACCCTAGTCCTAATGCTGGCTTTAACAATAAACCTAACCGTAACCCGAATACTGACCCCTACCCTAATACAAACCCTAGCTCTAAAACTTATACTAACAAAAAAACATAACCCTAACACTAGACCAAGCCATGTCACTTACCCGGAAACTAGCTGTCACCATAGGCCAAAACCTACCTCAAACTCTATCAATTCCCCTAACCCTAACCCTAAACCTAATGCTAATTCTAACCCTAACCCTCACATTGACTCTAACCCTAATCCTTGTCCTAGTCCAAACACTAGCTCAATCCCTAACCCTTACACTTAACCTAACCCTAACACTAACCCATGGCCTAAACCTAAACTTAACCTTAACCCTATCCCTAATCCTAAACTTAAACGTCTCCCTAATCCTAAACTTAACCCTATCCCTAATCCTAGCTCTAAGCCTACATATTGCCCTAACTCTAACACTTACCTTAATCATAACCCTAGCCCTAACCCTAGCTCTAATCCTACCCATTACCCTAACCCTTATGATAACCCTAGCCCTTACCCTAAATCTACCCTAACCCTAACCCTAGACATAACCATAAACCTAACCATTGCCATAGAGCTAACCCTTGCTCAAACCCTAACCATTATCCTAAACTTAAACCTAAACCTATCCCTAACTCTAACCTTAATTAAAAAACCTAACCCTAAACCTAACACTAACATGACATCAAACCCTACCCAATACCCTAAACCTAATGATAACTATAACCTAGACCTAACCCTAACCCTTGACCTTGCTCTAGAGCTAACCCTAGCTAAAACACTAAACCATATCCTAAACTTAAACCTAACCCTAACCCTAGGCCTAACCCTAACTCTAGCCCTAATACTAACCATAAACCTAGCCCTAACCGTATCCATTATCCTAAGCACAACCATAACCCTAAGGCTAACCCCAGGCCTAACCCTAACCCTTTTTCTAACTCTAACCCTATCAATTACCCTACACCTAACATGAACCCTAAACCTAAACCAACGTTATCCTAACCAAACCCTAATGCTAATTCAAGCTCTAAACCTAAACTCTAACCTAAACCAAACCCGAAACCTAATTCTAACCCTAAGAATACACCCAGCTAATACCCCTAAACCTGACCCTTACCCTAAACCGAACCCTTACACTAGACCTAGCCATAAATCTAACACTCAATCTATCCCTAATGTAAGCCTAGACCTGACACTAGCCATAGCCCTAATTCTTGCCATAACCCTAAAACAAACCCTAGCCCTCATCCTAGCTCTAAATTTAGCCTTATTACTAAACCAAACCATAACTCTAGCCCTAAATGAAATTTTAACTTTCGACCTAGCCCTAAAATGAGCTCTAACCCCATCCCTTACCCTAAACCTAACCCTATCCCCAAACCTAAACCTAAGCCTAAAACTAGGCCTAACCCTAATACAAACACTAGACCTAATCCTAGCCCTAATTTAGCCCTAAACCTAACTTAATCCTAGCCTTAAGACTAATTCTAACTCTCGCCCTAGTCGTATTTCTAATGATAACCCTATCCCTTACCATATTCCTATCACTTGCCTTTACATTTGTCCTAACCCTAGCTCTAGCCCTAGTCCTATATCTAACCCTAACTCTAAATGTAACCCTAACCTTAAGCTAAACGACTCACTCACACAAGCCGTGATACTAATGCTCATCCTAAAACTAGCCCTAACCTAGCCCTAGCCCTACAAATCAACCTAGCCATAGCTCTAACCCTAAACTTTAACATAAACCAAACCCTAAGCCTACACCTAGCCCTAAACCTAGCTCTAATTCGAGTCCTATTCCTAACCCTAAAACAAACCCTGACCCTGACTCTGACCTTAACACTAACCCTAGCTCTAAACATCACTCAAAACCTAAACCTAAACCTAACCCTAGACCTAGCCCTAACCCTAATCCTAAAACTAGTTCTAATCGGAACCCTAGTTCTTACATTGCCTGAAGCCCTAAACCTAGCCCTAACCTAACCCAAAACCTATCCCTAATTGGAGCCCTAACACTACCATTAATTCTAACCATAACCAAAATTCTAGCCATAACCCTTACCATAAACCTAACCCTAACCCTAACCCTTGCCATTACCCAAAACCTAACCCTATCCCTAGCCTTAATCCTAACCATAAACCTAGCTCTAACACCAGCTGTAACCCTATCCATTACCCTAAACCTAAGGATAACCCTAGGATAACCCTAAACCTAATCCTAACCCTAAACCTATACATGACCCGAAACCTAACCTGAACCCTAAACCTAACCATGTCCATAAACCTAATCCTAACCCTAATAATCTTAACCTTAAAACTATCTATAACCATAATGCTAGACCTGACATTAGCCCTAGCAATAATGAAGACTTAACCGTAGAACAAACTGTAGCCCTAATCCTAGCCCTAATCATAGGTTAATCCTAAACCTAACCCTAAACATAGACCTAACCCTAATTTTAACCCTCGCCCTAGGTCTAAAGCTAGATATAACATCATACCTAACCATAAGCATAAACATAACCCTAGCCATAAACCTAGGCTCAGCCTTAATACTAACCCTAGCTTTAATCCTATCCCTAATTAAGCCACAATTCTACCCCTATATCTAACCCTAACACTAAGACTAACTCTAACTCTTGCCCTAGCCCTATACCTAGTCCTAACCCTATCCTTTATGATAATTCAAACCCTAGCCCTAACCCTAGCCCTAACATTCACTGTAGCCCTAAACCTAGATCTAACTTTAACTCTAAATCCAACCCTAACCCTAATCCTAAACCACAGCTAACACTATCTCTAACCCTAGTGCTAATTTGAAAACAAGCCCTAATCCTAGCCCTAGCCTTCAAGCAAAACCGAGCCATACAACTGACTCTAACCCTTAACTTAAATCAAACCCTAACCATGCACCTAGTCCTAAACCTAGCCCTAATTCGAGTCCTAACCCTAACCCTAGAACTAATACTAACCCTGACTCTGACCTTAACACTAACCCTAGCTCTACACATCACCCTATCCATAAACCTAATCCTAACACTAGACCTCACCCAAAACTAACCCTAAAACTAGCCCTAAATGTAACGCCAGTTCTTAAATTAGCCATAGCTTTAAACTTAACACAAAACCTAGCCCTAAACCAAGGCCTTACCCTAGCTTTAACCCTAACCCTAATCCTGGCCCTAACTCTAGCCCTAGCCCTAGTCCTAATCCTATCTCTAACCCTATTTCTTACACTTACTCAAACCCTTACCCTATTGCTACCCTAGTCCTAATACTAATTCTATGCCTACCCCAAACCCTAACTCTATTCCTAGTCCTAACCTTAGCCCTCATTCTTGCCCTAAACTTAACCCAAACCCTACCCCTAACCTGACCCTTATTCTGACCCTAACACTAAACATAGGTTTAAACCTGACCCTAAATTTTATCTGAAACATAACACTAGTCCTACCAGTAACCCTAAACCTAACATTAACACTAGCCCTAGACCTAAACCTAATACAAAATACAGCAGTAAACCTAGCCTTAGCCCTAACAATAACCCTTAACCTAAACCAAACACTAACACTACCCCTAGATGTAACCCTAGTCCTCATTCTGGAACTAACACTAAACCTAATCCTAACCTGAACCCTGACACTTACCTTAAAAAACCCTAGCTATAAAACTTATCCTAACCCCCAAAATAACACTGACACTAGACGAATTCTAAATCTAGCCATAACCATAACTCTAGCTCTAACAATACCCATATAACTAACACTAGTCCTAAACCTCACACAAAACCTAGCCATAATTACAGCCCTAAACCTAACCCTAAGCATAACTCTAACCATAAACCTAGCCCTAACCCTAACCCTAACACTCGTTCTAGCCCTAAACCTAGCTCAAACCCTAAATATTACCCTAAACATAACCCTAGCCCAAACCCTAAACCTCACCCTAAATCTAGCCCTAATCCTAACTGTAACCATAGCCCAAACCCTAGCTCTAACTCTATCCATTACACTAACCATAATCCGAAAACTAATGCTAACCCTAGCCCTAAACATAACCCCAACACTACCCTAGCCCTGACTGTAAACCCAACCCTCGCCCTAGCTCTAAACCTAGCTTAATCCCTAACCCTTACACTAAACTAACCCTAACACTAACTGAGGGCCTAACCCTAACCCTAACCCCAGCCCTAATCATAACCATAAATCTAGCCCTAACCCTAGCTCGAACCCTACCTATTACCCTAATTCTAAACTTAACCCTAATGATAACACTAGACCTAAAGATAAACCTACCCTAACCCTAAACATAAACGTAACCCTAGAACTAACAGTGAGCCTAATCCTAACCCTAAATCTAAGCTAGCTCAAACCCTAACCCTAATCCTAAACCTAAACCTAAGGCTAACCTAAACCTAACCCTATCTTCAACCTGACATCTAAACCTATTACCGTAACTCTAATGATAATCCTAGCCCTAACTGTAACACTAACTATAACTCTCACACTAGCCCTATAACTAGCTCTAAACCTATCCCTTACCATAAACCTAACCCGGGCATAACCTTTGACGTATCCTTAATCCTAGCCTTTTCCTAGATCTAAACCTAACTATAAATGTAACCCTAACCCTAAGTCTAAGCCTAACACTAACACTAACACTAACCCTAACCCTAATACTAATTGTAAAACTAGCCCTAACCCTAACCCTAGGACAAAAACAAATTCCGACCAATAGACCTAACCCTAAACCTTAACTTAAGCCAAACCCTAAACTACAACAAGAAAAAATCCTAGCCCTAATCGAGTCCTAACCCTAACCTTAAAACTAATCCTGACCCTGACTCATCCTAACACTCATCCTAGCTCTAAACATCACGCTAACCTTAAACCGAACCCTAACAGTAAACATAGCCCTACTTCGAGTCATAACTCAAACCCTAAAAGTAACCCTGACCCTGACTCCTAAAAATAACTCTAGCTCTAAATATCACTGTAACCTTAAATCTAACACTAAAACTAACACAAGAACTACCCCTAACCCTAACCCTAAGGCTAACCCTAATTGTAACCCTGGTTCTTACATTACCTGTCGCCCTAACCCTAGTCCTAACACTAACACAAAAACTAGCCCTATTTTGAGCCCTACACTTAGCTTTAACCCTAACCCTAACCCTACCCCTATCCCTAACACTAGCTCTAACCCTATCCCTAACAAGAAGAAAAACCCTAACCCTAAGGGTAACCCTACACCTATCCCTAATCCTCAGGCTAATCAAAACTCTCACCATATTAATAGTCCTAACCCTAGCCCTCATTCTAGCTCTAACCCTATCCCAAACCTTAACCCTAACCCTGACCCTTATTCTAATCATAACACTAACCTAGGTACAAACCTGACCCTAATGCTAGACCAAACCGTAACACTAGCCCTACCAGTAAACTTATACCTAAACCAGAACCTATCACTAGCTCTAGACCTAAACCTAATCCTAAATCTAGCCTTAACTCTAGCTCTAGACCTAAACAAAAACCTAGCCTTAGCCCTAACAATAACCCTTAACTTAACGCAAAGACTAACCCAACCCCTACACATAAACCTAGTCCCAATTCAGGCTTTAACCTTCACTATAACTCTAACCTGAACACTGACCCTGCCTTTAACACTAAAACTATCTCTAAAACTGACCCTAACCCAAGTCCTAAATCTTAACACTAGACATAGCCATAACCCTAACCCTACAACTAGCCCTAATCATAATTCTAGCTCTTTCATTATCCATAGCTCTAACTATATGCCTTAACCTAACTCAAAACCTGGAGTGAATTCTAGGACTAAATCTAGCTCTAAGTGTAACCCCAACCCTAACCCTAGCCCTAATCCTAACCCTAAATCTAATCCTAGCCTTAGTCTTAAACCTTACTAAAAGCCTAACCCTACCATAAATATAAACTTAGACCTATACCTTACTCTAAACCCTAACCCTAGCCCTAACCCTAAACATAATTCTATCCCTAAATCTAGCTCTAAACCTACACCTTACCTAACCCTACACCTAATTGTATTGATAACGCTAGGCTTAATCCTAACCGTAACCCTAACCCTAAACAGAAAACTAACAATAGACATAACTCTAAAAGTAACACTTGCCATAGCGGTAAACCTAGCTCAAAACCTAACCTGTACCATAAAGCTAAACATAACCGTAGCCTTCACCTTAACCCTAAAACTAAATCTAACCCTAACCCTAAACCTAAACCTACAACATATCCATTACCTTAACCCTTATTCTAACCCTAATGATAACCCTAGCCCTAACCTTAACCCTAACCTTAAACCTACCATAATCCTGTCCCTAGACATAAGGCTGAACCTAATCCTCGACCTAGCCCTAGCACTAACACTAGCTCAAACCATAGCCCTTACCCTAAACATAACCCCAGCCCCAAACCTAACCCAAATCCTAGCCTTAATCCTAACCATGACCATAGCCCAAACTCTAGCTCTAACTCTATCCATTATCCTGGTTATAACCCTAAACCTCATGGTAAACCTAGCCCTAACCCTAACTCTAACCCTAACCCTAACTCTATCCCTAGCCCTGATTCTAACCTGAAGTCAACCTAGCCCTAACACTATTAATCCCTGACCCTTACCCTTAATCTAACTGTAAGAAAATGATAAGCCTAAACCTAATCCTAACCCTAGCCCCAGCCCTAGTCCTACACTTAAAATTAGACTTAACCTTAGCTCTAACCCCATCAGTTACCCTAACCCTAACCGTAAACTTCATGATACCCTTAGCCCTAAACCTAAACCTACTCTAAGCCTAACTGTAAACCTAACCCTAGACCTAACCATAAACCTAACCCTTGCCATAGTCCTAACCCTAGCACAAACCCTAACAATTATGCTAAACTTAACACTAAACCTAGTCCTAAATCTAAACCTAACCCTAACCCTAACCCGACATCTAAATCTGTCCATTACCTTAATCTTAATGATAACCCTAATCCTAACCATAGACCTAATCTTAAACCTGGCCCTATCCTTAGCACTAACCCTAACTCAAAACCTAACCCATACCCTAAACCTAACCCTAGCCTTAACCTTAACCCTAACCCTAACTCTAGCCCTAATCCTAAACATAAACCTAACCCTAAACCTAGCTCTAACCCTATCAATTACCCTAACGATAACCATAAACCTAATGCTAACCATAGGCCTAACCCTAGCCCTATCCATTATGCTAAACCTAATCTGAGCCCTAAACCTAAACTGAAGCCTAAACCTAACTTTATCCATTACCCTAACTCTAAGTAAAACCTAATGCTAATTTGAGCCATAACCCTAAACCTCAACCTAACCCAAACCCAAAACCTGACTATGACTATTATAATACCCCTAGCTCTCAACTTGAACCTCACCCTAAAACTAACTCTGATACTAGACCTAGCCATAATCTTACCCTAAAACTATCCCTAACCATAACTCTAGACCTGATATTAGCCATAGCCCTAATTCTTGCCATAACCCTAAAACAAATGCTAGCACTCATCCTAGCCCTAACCTAGCCTTGATCCTAACCCAAACCATAACTCTAGCCCTATCCCTAATTTTATCCCTCGCCCTAGTTCTGAACATACATCCCCCAAATCTAACCCTAACTCTAGACTTAACCCTTACACTAATCCTAGACCTGATACTAGCCCTAATTTAACCCTAACCCTATCACTAGCACTAAGACTAACTCTAACTCTTGCCCTAGCCCTATTCCAATATCTAACCCTATCCCTTACCATAACCCTAACACTTGCCCTAACACTAGCCCTAGCCCTAACCCTAGAACTAACAATAACTGTAAGTCCAACCCTAACCCTGAGCCTAAACTTCACACTAACACTAGCCCTAACACTAACACTAATCCTAAAACTAGCCCTAATCTAGTTCAAACCCTAAAACAAAACAGAGCCATAGTCCTAACTCTAACACTTAATATAAACCAAAACCTAAACCTATACCTAGCCCTAACCTTAGCCCTAATTCCAGTCCTAACCTAACCCTAAAACTAACCTTGAGCCTGACTCTGACCTTACACTAACCCTAGATCTAACATCACCCTAAAAGTATACCTAACCCTAAAACTAGAACTAGCCCTAACCATAACCTTAAAAGTAGCCCTAATCATAACTCTAGTTTTTACATTAGCCGTAGCCCTAATCATAGCCCAAACCTAACCCAAAACCTAGCCCTAAACTGAGCCCTACACCTTGTTTTAACCCTAACCTAACCCTAGGCCTAACCATTACCCTAAACCAAACCCTAAGCCTAAAACTGGCCCTAACACTAAACCTAACCTTAGACTTAATCCTAACCATAATCCTAGCCCTAACTATAGCTCTAACCCTATTCATTACCCTAAACATAACCCTAGCTGTAATTATAACCCTTGCCCTAAACTTAAACCTAATCCTAAACCTAGACCTGACACTAACCCTAACCGTCATTCTAGCCCTAACCATACCTCAAACCCTAACACTTACCCTAAACCTAACACTAACACTAACCATAGACCTAAACCTAAACCTAACCCTAGCCCTAATCCTAAGCATAACCCTGGCCCTAACCTATCCATTACAATAAACAAAAGCCTAACCCAAACATAGCTCTAAACATTGATCTAACCCCACCCATTACCCAAACTATAAACCTAATGATAACACTAGCCCTAACCATAAACCTATTCTAACCCTAACTGTTAACTTAACCATAGGCTTAACCCTAAACCTACACTAACCCTAACTTTAAAGCTAATCCTAGACCAAACTGTAAACCTAACACTTGCCATAGTCCTAATCCTAGATTAAACCCTAATAGTTATGCTATACCTAACACTAACCCTAGACCTAAACCTAAATCTAATCCTATCCATTTAGGCTTAACCCTAAACCTATCCCTAAACCTACACTAACCCTAACTGTAAACCTAACCCTAGACCGAATTGTAAACCTAACCCTTGTCATAGTAGTAATCCTAGCTTAAACCCTAATAGTTATGGTAAACCTAACACTAACCCTAGTCCTAACTATCCATTTAGGCTTAACCCTAAACCTATCGATTTAGGCTTAACCCTAAACCTATCGATAACACTAACCTTATCCTTACCTAAACCTAACCTGAACACTAAACTAACCCTATCAATTACTCTAACCGTAACCCTAAACCTAGCCCTAATGCTAATTAGAGCCCTAAAACTAAACCAAAAACTAACCCAAACTCTGAACAAGACACTGAATCTAATAACACACCTAGCTCTAAACCTGACCCTTACCCTAAACATAACCCTTAACTAGATGTAGCCAAAAACTTAACCCTAACAGTATCCCTAACCATAACTCTAGACCTGACATAAGCACTCTACCTAATTTTTGCCATAAACCTAACACAAAGCAGAGCCCTCATTCTAGCCCTAAACCTAGCCTTAACACTAACACGAACACTAACCCTAGCCCAAAACCTAATTTCAATCCTTGTCCTAGTTCTAAACCTAGGTATAACCACATCTTTTCTCCTAAGACTAACCCTAAAAGTATCACTAACACTAAACCTAGACCTAACTCTAGGCCTAATCATAACACTAACCATAGTGCTAATCCTAGCCCTAATTTATTGCTAACTGTAACCCTAACTCTAACCTTAGTCCTAAGATTAACCCTAGCTTTAGAACTAGACCTATTTCTAGTACCAACCTTATCTATTGCCTAACTCTAACACTAGCCCTAACCTTAGTCCTAACCCTAGCCATAGTCCTAAACCTAGAACTAACCCTAACTCTAAATCTAACCCTAACTCTAAACCTAAACCTCACCTTAACACTAGCCCTAACCCTAATTCAATTTGAAAACTAGCCCTAACCCTAGCCATAGCCCATAAACAAAACTGAGATATAGCCCTAATCCTAACCCTTAACCTAAACCAAATCCTAATGATACACCTAGTCCTAACCCTATCCCTAAAACTAATACTGACCCTGACTCTGACCCTAAAACTAACCCTACCTCTAAACATCAACCTAACTCTAAACCTAAGACAAACACTAGACCTGGCCCTAATCCTAACCCTAAAACTATCTCTAACTGTAAAGCTAGTTCTTACATTACCATAGCCCTAACCCTATCATCAAAACCTAGCTTTAATCTGAGCCTCAACCCTAGCTTTAACCCTAACCCTAACCCTAACACTAATACTAACCCAAACTCTAGCTCTAAACTTATTCCTTACCCTAAGCCAAACTCTCTCCCCAATGCTACCCTAGTTCTAATCCTATCCCTTAGCTTATTCCAAACCCTAACTCTATTACTAGTCCTAACCCTAGTCCTCATTCTATCTCTAAACCTAACTCGAAGCATAATCCTAACCCTTCCCTTCTTCTGACCCTAACACTAACCCTAGGTCAAAGCCTTATCTTAACACTAAACCGAACCCTTACACTAGCCCTACCAGTAAACCTATACCTAAACATAACCATAACACTAGCACTAGACCTAAACTTAATCCTCAATATAGCCATAACTCTAGCCCTAGTCCTAAACAAAAACCTAGTGCTAGCCCTAAAATAACCATTAACCTAATGCAAAGCCTAACCCCAGCCCTAGACTTAAACCTAGTTCTAATTCTGGCCCTAAACATAAACCCAATGATAGCCCGAACACTGATGCTTACCCTAACACAAACCCTAGCGCTAAACCTTATCCTAACACCAAAGTTAAACCTAACACTAGACATATGTATAACCCTAACACAAAAAAATAGCCATAATCATACCCCTAGCTCTTATATTACCCATAGCCATAACACTACCCATAAACCTCACACAAAACCTAGCCCCTAATACAAGCCCTAAACGTAGACCTAAGCATAAGCTTAACCCTAACCCTAGCCCAAACCCTAAACCTAATGCTTGTCCTAGCCCTAACCCTAGCTCAAACTCTAATCCATACTCTAAACATAACCCTAGCTCTAAACCTACCCTAACCTTATACCTAATCCTAACTGTAACCATAACCAAAATCCTAGCTCTAACTTTATCCATTCCATTACCTTAAATATAACCCTAACCCTAATGCTAACCCTAGCCCTAAACCTAACCCTAACCCTAACCCTAACCCTAACCCTAACCATAGTACTGATTCTAATCCTAACCCTCACCCTAGCCCTAACCCTAGCTCAAACCCTAACACTTACCCTAAAACTGACCCTAACACTAGCCCTAGGAGTAACCCAAACTGTAGCCCTAATCCTAACCTTAACCTAACCCCTAACACTAGCACTAAACCTATTCATTACTCTAAACATAAGCCTAAACCAAATGCTAACCTTAGGCCTAACCTTAACCCTATCCTTAACACTATCCCTATACATTACTCTAAACCTAATCTAAACTGTAAACCTAATTCTATCCATTACTCTAAACCTAACTCTAACCCTAATACTAATTTGAGCCCTAACCATAAACCTTAACTCAAACCAATTCCTAACCCATACTCTGACCCTAATAATAACCTAGCTCTATACCTGACCCTTACACTAAACCTAACCCTTACACTAGACCTAGCCATAAACCTATCCCTAACTCTATCCCTAACCATAACCCTAGACCTGACATTAGCCCTAGCTCTAATCCTAGCCCTAACCCTAACACAAACCCTAGTCTTCATCCTAGCCCTAAACCTAGACTTAATCCTAACCCGAACCCTCACCCTAGCCCTAGCCCTAAATATAACACTAGCTCTAGCACTGAACCTAGCTATATAACCCCATCCCACCCCCTAAAACTATACCTAATCTTAGCCCTAACCATAGGCCTAAACCTAACTCTAATCATAGCGCTAACCCTAGCCCTATTTGAACACTAACCCTAACCCTACCCCTAACCCTAGCCTTAAGACTAACTCTAACTCACACTCTAGGCCTATTTCTATTTATATCTCTATTTGTTACCGTAACCCTCACAATAGCTCTAACCTTAGCCCTAACCCAAGCCATAGTCCTAACCCTAGATCTAACCATAACACTAAATCTAACCATAATCTTAAGCCTAAACCTCATTCTACAACTAGTTCTAACACTATTGCTAATTCTAAAACTAGCCCTAATCCAAGCCCTAGCCCTAAAACAAAACCAAGCCATTGCTCTAACCCTGAACCTTAACCTATGCCAAACCCTAACCCATAAGTAGCCATAACCTGAGCTCTAATTCGAGTCCTAGGCCTAAAACTAACTCTCACCCTGACTCATATCCAAACACAAACCCTAGCTCTTAATATCACCCTAACCCTAAAACTAATGCTAACACTAGACCTAGCCGCAACCCTAACCCTAAAACTAACACTAATCATAACCTTAGTTCTTACATTGGCCTTAGCAAACCCTAGCCCTAACTCTAACACAAAAGTAGCCCTAATCCAAGCCCTAAATTTAACCCTAATCCTAGTCCTAAACCTAGCTCTATTCCTTCCCATTACCCTAAGCCAAACCCTATTCATAATGCTAACTCTAGTCCTAATCTTTAGGCAACCCCAAACAATAACCTTATTACTAGTCCTAACACTAGCCCTCATTCTAGATCTAACCCTAATTCAAAACCTCACCCTAACTTTCACCCTTATTCTGAACCTAACATTAATTATAGGTCTAAATCTGATCCTAAACCAAATACTAAACCTGAAACTAGCCCTACAAGTAAACTTATACCTAAACCTAACCCTAACACTAGCCCTAGACCTAAACCTAACCCTAAATCTAGCTATTACTCTAGCCCTTGACCTAAGCAAAAACTTAGTCCTAGCCCTAACAATAAACCTTAACCTAAACCAAACACTAACCCTACCACTAGACCTAACCCTAGTCCTATTCTGGCTTTCAAGCTAACCCTATCTTTAACCTGAACACTGGCCCTGACACTAACATTAAATCTTGCTCTAAACATGGCCCTAATCCAAAACGCAAACATACCACTAGACATAGCTCTAAGCCTATCCCTAAGACTAGCTCTAATCAGAACCCTAGATCTTACATTACACATAGCATTAACCCTAGGCCTAAACCTAACACATAACTTAAATAACCTAGCCCTAATCAAGGCCTCAACCTACAATAACCATAACCCTCACCCTAACGCTAACCCTAGTCCTAACCCTAACCCTAACCCTCACCTTAGGCCTAACCCTAGCTCAAAGACTAACCCTTATCCCAAACATGACCCTAGCACTATTCTTAACCATAAACCTAACCATAGCCCTAAACCTAACCTTAACCCTAGACCTAACACTAGCTCTAACTCTAGCCATTACCCTAACTCTAACCCTAACCCTAATGATAATCCTATCCTTAACCCTAACCAAAATCCTAACCCTAATGATAAACCTATACCTAGACCTAACCCTAAACCTAAACCATGCCATAGTCTTAACCCTAACTGAAACCCTAAACCTTACCCTAAAACCAACAGTAAGCCTAGCCCTAAAACTAAACTTAAACCTAAACCTAACCTTAACCATAAAGCTAACCTTACATCTAAACCAATCTTTTACCCTAAACCTAATCCTAAACCTAATGAAAACACTAGCCCTAACCCTAAACTTAACCCTGACCATAACACTAAACTTAACCCTCGTCCTAGACCTAACCCTAGAACAAAACCTAAGCTTTACCCTAAATCTAACCCTAACACTACACTAAGCTAGAGTTCCTTGCCCTAATCCAAACCCTAACCTAGCTCTAGCCCTAATCCTAAACTAACACTAGCCCTAAACATACCTTTAACCCTATATATTATCCTTATGATAACCCTAATCCTAATGGTAACCCTAGGCATAACCCTAACTCTTTTGCTAACCCTAAATCTCTCCATTGCCCTAAACCTACCCTGAAACCTAAACCTAACACAATCAATTACCCAAACCCTAACCCTAACCCAAATGCTCATTTGAGCCCTATCCTTAAACCTTAACCTAAAACAAACCCTAACCCTAAGCCTAACACTACACTAGACTTAGACACAAACCTAAACCTAAATCTTCCCCAAACTGTAACTCTAGACCTGACATTAGCCCTAGCCCTAATTCTTGACCTAACCCTACATCAAACCCTTGCCCTCATCCTAGCCCTAAACTTAGCCTTAATCATAAATCTAACCCTAAACCTACCCCTAACCCTAATTCTAACCCTCACCCTACCCCTAAACCTAGCTATAACACCATACCTTACCCTAAAATTAACTATAACCCTAGCCCTAACACTAGGCCTAAGCTGATCACTAACCCTAGCCCTAATCCTAGCCCTAATTTAGACCTATCTCTAAAACTAACCAAAACCCTAGGCCTAAGACTAACTCTAACTCTCACCCTAGTCCTAGCCCTAGTTCTAAACCTATCTGTTATTGTAACCATAACCCTATAGCTAACCTTTGCCCTATAGTTAGACCTAGCCCTAATCCTAGATCTAATACTAAACCCAAATCTAACCCTAACCCAAAGCCTAAGCCTAACACTAATACTAGCCCTAACAAAATGCTAATCTTATAACTAGCCCAAATTCTAAACCTAGGACTAAAACAAAACTGAGCAACAGCCATTCCCTAAACTTTAACTTAAACCAAACCCTACACCTAGATGTAACCCTAGCCCTAAATCGAGTCCTAACCCTAACCTTAAAACTTACCTTTACCCTAACTCATATTCTAACACTGACCCTAGCTCTAAAGTCCACCCTAAACATTAACCAAACCCTAACAGAAACCCTAGGCCTAATTCAAGTCAAAACCCTAGTCTTAAAGCTAACCCTGACCCTTACTGATATCCTAACAGTCACCCTAGCTGTAAACACAGCCCTCACCTTAAACCGAACACTAACAGTAACCCTAGCCCTTATTTGAGTCCTAACCCTAACCCTAAAACTAACCCTGATGCTAACTCATATCCTAACAATAATCCTACCTCTGAATATTACCCTAACCTTGAACCTAAACCTAACACTAGACCTACCCCTAACCCTAAACCTAAAACTAACCCTAATTGTAACCATAGCTCTTACATTAGCCAATGCCCAAATCAATGCCCTAATCCTAACAAAATAAAACTAGCCCTAATCCTAACACAAAAACTAGCCCTAATCCGAGCTCTAAACCTATATTTAACCCTAACCCTAATGGTAACTCTAGCATTAACCCTAGCTCTAAGGTTATCCCTTAACCTAAGAAAAACCCTAACCCTAATGGTAAACCTAGACCTGTCTCTAATCCTTAGGCTAACCAAAACCCTAACCCTAGCCCTCATTCAAGTTCTAACCCTATCCCAAACTCTAACTAACCCTGACCCTTATTCTGACACTAACCCTAGGTCTAAAATTGAGCATAACCCTAGAACAAACCCTAACACTAGCCCTAGACCTAAACCAAATCCTAAATCTAGCCTTAAGTCTACCCCTAGACTTAAACATAAACCTAGCCCTAGCCCTAACAATAATCCTTAACCTAACTCAAACACTAACCCTAACCCTAGACCTAAACCTAGTCCTAATTCTGGCTGTAACCCTAACACTAACTCTAGCTGAAACACCGAACCTACCTTTAGAGTAAACCTATCTTGAAATCTGACCCTACCTGAAAATCTAAACCTAATGCTAGACCTAGCCATAACCCTAACCCTTCAACTAGCCCTTAATATAACCCTAGCTCTTATATTACTTATAGCCCTAACCCTACACCTAAGCCTAACACAAAACCTAGAGATAATCCTAGGCCTAAATCAAGCCTTAAGAATAACCCTAACCCTAACCCTAACCTAACTCTCACCTTAGTCCTAATCCTGGCTCAAAGGCTAAATATTACTCTAAACATAAACCTACACCTATCCCTCAATCTAACCCTAACCCTAGCCCTAATCCTAACCTTAACCTTAGTCCTAAACCTAGCTCTAAACCTTCCCATTAATCTAAACCTAAACCTAACCTTATTGATAATCCTAGGCTTAATGCTAAACCTAAACCTAACTGGAAAACTTACCCTAGACCTAACCTTAAACCTCACACTTGCCATAGACCTAACCCTATCTCAAAACCTAACCCTTACTATAAACCTAAATATAACCATAGACCTAACTCTAATTCTAAAACTAAATCTAATGTTAAACATAACCCTAAGTCAACATCTAATCAAATATATTACCCTAAACTTAACCTTATCCCTAATGATGTCACTAGCCCTAATCCTCACCTTAACCCTTGAGTACTATAATTTTATCCCTAGAAGTAACCCTAAACCTAACCCTCACCCTAGCCCTAACCCTAGCTCAAAACCTAACCCTTTTGCTAAACATAAACCTAAGCCTAAACCTAGTTTTAACCCTAACTCTAACCCTAATTCAAGACCTATTCCTAACCATAAACCTAGCCCTAAACTTTCCTCTAATCCCATCCATTATACTAACCCTAACCCTTACCCTAATGCAAACCCTAGGCCTAAACTTAACCCTATCACTAATTCTAACCCTATAAATTACCCTAAACCTAAGGTGAACTCTAAACAAAACCCTATCATTACCCTAATCCACACCCTAGTGCTAATTCAAGCCCTAATCCTAAACCTTAACCTCAAACAAACTCTAACACTGATTCTGACCCTAATAAATCTCCTAGATCTAAAGACTACTTTTACACTAAACCTAACCCTTACACTAGACCTAGCCATAACCCTAATCCTAAAACTAACCCCAACTGTAAGCTTAGACCTGACATTAGCCATAGCCCTAATCCTAGCCCTAAATCTAACACAAACCCCAGCCTTTATCCTATCCCTAAACCTAGCCTTAATCCTAACCCTAAACCTAACATTAGGCCTAACCCCAAAACTAACCCTAGCCCTAATCTTAGCCCTAATTTTGTCCTTTTCCTAGCTCTAGACCTAACCCTAGCCCTACAACTAAGTCTAACTCTCATCATAGCCCCATCCCTAGTTCTAACCCTATTCCTTACTGAAACCCTAATACTAGCCCTAACCCTAGCCCTAACACTAGCCCTATCATTATCTCTAGCCTTAACCTAGATCTAATTTTAACTCTAAATCAAACCCTAACCCTAAGCCTAACCCTAACTTTAAATCTAACTTTAACCCTAGCCCTAAAACAAAACCGAGCCATAGCCCTTACCCTAACTCTTAACCTAAATCAAACCTTAACCCTAACCCTAACCTGAGATTTAATTCTTGTTTTAAGCTGAAAACTACAACTAACACTGACACTGACTCTGACCATAATACTTACCCTAGTCTAAACATCACCCTAACCCTAACCCTAAACCTAACACTTGACCTACCACTAACCCTAAGCCTAAATGTAACCCTAATTGTAACCCTCATACTTACATTAGCCGTACCCCTAACCCTAGCACTAACTTAACCCTAAACCTTGCCCTAATCCAAGACCTAACCCGAGTTTTAATCCTAAACCTAATCCTAAACCTAGCCCTATTCAAAATCATAACTCTAGCCCTAACTCTATCTCTAACCCTATCATTTCCATAACCATAACCCTAGGCCTAAACCTAACCCTATCACTAATCCTAAACCTATGCATTATTCTAAACCAAACCTAAAACCTAAACCTCATCCTGTCATTACACTAACACTAACCATAACACTAATCGAGCCCTAACTTTATAACTTAACCTATCCCAAACTTCTAACCCAGAACTTGACCCTAATAATACCCCTAGCTCTAAACCTGACCCTAACCCTAAACCTAACCCTTACATTACATGTAGCCATAAACCTAACCCTAAAACTATCTTTAGCCATACCCTATATATGATATTAGCCCTAGACCTAATCCTAGCCCTATTATTAAAATAAACTATAGCCCTAATTTTAGCCCTAAACCTAGCCTTAATCATAACCCTAACCCTAACCATAGACCTAACCCTAATTCTAACCCTCACCCTAACTCTAAATCTACCTATAATGCCATTCCTTACCCTAAACTTAACCCTAACCCTAACCCTAACACTAGGCCTAAGGTGAATATTAACACTAGCCCCAAACTAGCCCTAATTTAACCCTATACCTAACCCTAACATAACCATAACCCTAGCCCTAAGACTAACTCTGTCTCACACACTAGCCCTATCCCTAATTCTAACCATATCAATTACTGTAATCCTAACCCTAGCCCTTACCCTAGCCCTAAATCTAGTCATAACCATTGCCTAATCCTTATTCCTAGTCCTAAACATAGAATTAACCCTAACTCTAAATCTAACCCTAAACCTAAGCCTAAGCCTAACATTTACACTAGCCCTAGCCCTAATGCTAATCATAAAATTAGCCCTACACCTAACCCTTGCAGTAAAACAAACCCGAGCAATAGCCCTAACCCTAAACCTTAACTTAAACCAAACCTTAACACTACACCTAGACCTAACCCTAGCCCTAATTCTAGTCCTAATCTTAATCTTAATACTAACCCTAACTCTAACTCATATCCTAACACTCACCCTAGCTCTAAACACCACCCTAACCCTAAACCGAATACTTACTGTAAACCTAGCCTTAATTTGAGTCCTAACCCTAACCCTAAATGTAAACCTGACCCTAACTATTAACGTAACACTAACACTGGCTCTAAATTTCACCCTAACCTTAAAACTAATCCTAACACTAGAGGTTTAACCACTAACCATAACCTTAAAACTAACCCTAAAACCATAGTTTTTACATTAGCCATTGCTCTAACCCTCGCCTTAACCCTAACACAAAAACTAGCCCTCATATGAGCCCTAAACCTAGCTTTAACCCTAATGCTAGCCCTAACCCTAGCTCTCACCCTATACCTTACTCTATGCCAAACTCTAAACATCATGCTAATCCTAAGCATAATACTAATCCTAATCCTTAACCTAACCCAAACCCTAACCCTATTACTAGTCCTAACATTAGTGCTCATTCTAGCTCTAACCATAAACCAAACCCTAACCCTAACCCTGACCCTAAACCTGACCCTTATTCTAACACTAATCGTGGGTCTAAACCTGAACATAACCCTAAACTGAACCCTAACATTAGCCCTTCTGATAATCTTATACCTAAACCTAACCCTAACACTAGCCCTAGACCAAAACCTAATCCTAATCTATCCATAACTCTAGCCCTAAACCTAAAGAAAAACCTAGCCCTAGCCCTAATACTAACACTTAGCCTAAAGCCAAGAACTAACCCTTCCCCTAATCCTAACCCTAGTCCTAATTCTGGCTTTCACATTAAACATAACCCTAAACTGAACACTTACCCTGACACTAACATTAACCCTAGCTCTAAATATCACCCTAACACTAAACCTAACCCTAAAACTATACTTAGCTCTAACATTAACCCTAAAACTAGCCCTAATCATAACAAAGTTCTTAGATTTGCCATCACCCTAACCTATTGCAAAACATAGCCCTAACCCAAGCACTACCCTAGCTTTTACCATAAAGCTAAACATAAAACTAACCTTAGCACTAACCCTAAACCTAGGCCTAACCCTAGACCTAATCTTAAGCATAACACTAGCCCTATCACTAGCTCTAATCCTATCCATTACCCTAATGATAACCCTAACGCTTCTGCTAACTGTAGGCCGAACCCTAATCCTATTCTTAACCCTAACCCTATCCATTACCCTACACCTAACCTGAACTCTAAACCTAAAACTATCATTAACCTATCCTTAACTGTTATGATAACTTGAGCCTTAGCCCTAAACCTTAATCTAATAAAAACACTACACATGACCCTGACCCTAATAATACCCATAGCTCTAAACCTGACCCTAACAGGAAACCTGACCCTTACAATAGACGTAGCTATAAACCTAACCCTAAAACACTCCCTAACTGTAACCCTAGAGCTGACATTAGCCCTAGCTCTAATCATAGTCCTAATTCTAACACAAACCTTAGACAACATTCTAGCAATAATCCTCACCTTAATCAATAAAATATCCCTAACCATAACCCTAAATCTAATCCTCACCCTAGTCCAAAAAGTAGCTATAATACCATCCTTAAACCTAAACTTAATCCTAACCCTAACCATAAGACTAACCCTAGCCCTAAATCTAGGCCTACCACTACCACTAACCCTAGTCCTATTCCCAGCCCTAATTTAGCCCTATCCATAACCCAACCATATCCCTAGCCCTAAGACTGACTCAAACTCTCACCCTAGCCTTATACCTAGTTCTAACCCTATCCCTTACCATCACCCTATACCTAGCCCTAAACTTAGCCCTAATCCTAGCCCTATCCTTACCACTAGATCAAAGCCTAGATCTAAACCCAACACTAAATCTAACACAAAACATAAGCCTAAACCTCACACTAACACTAGCCCTAATCCTAACATTAATCCTAAAACTCGCACTAACTATACCCCAGCCCTAAATCAAAACCGAATCATAACCCTAACCCTAGCACTTAGACTAAACCAAACCCTAACCCTACAAATAGCCCTAATCCTATCTCTAATTCTAGTCCTAACCCTAACCTGAAAAATAATCTGGACTCTGACTCTGACCCTAACATTAAACCTAGCTCTAAACATCATCATAATCATAAACTTAACCCTAACAGTAGACGTAGCACTAACTTTGACTCTATCACTAGCTCTAATCATAACACTACTTTGTACATTAGCCATAGCCTTAATCCTAGCCCTTACCTAACCCAAAACCTAGCCTTAATCCGAGTCCTGAATCTAGTTTTTTTAATATTTATTTTTTTTTAGTTTTCTGTGGACACATCTTTATTTTATTGGTATGTAGGGCTGAGGATCAAACTTAGTGCCCTGTGCATGGCAGGCGAGCATGCTATTTCTTGAGCCACATCCCCAGCCGCTAAACCTAGCTTTAACCCTACATGTAAATCTAACCCTAACCCAAACAAAAGCCCTAATCCTATACATAACCCTACCCCTAATCTTAGGTCTAACCCTATCCATTAACCTAATAATAACACATTATGCTAACCCTAGGCCTAACCCAAATCCTATCCATTACACTAAATCTCACCTATACCCTAACACTAATCCAAACAAAAGCCCTAATCCTATACATAACCTTACCCCTAATCTTAGGTCTACCTGTATCCATTACCCTAATGATAACTCTTATGCTACCCTAGGCCTAACCCTAACCCTATCCATTACACTAAACCACAGCTAACCTCTATACCTAACTCTTTCATTACCTTTATCCTAAACCCTAATAATAATTTAAGCCCTAAAACTAAACCCTAACCTAACCCAAACCCTCACCTTGATCCTGAACCTAATAATAACCCTAGCTCTAAAAATGACCCTTAGTATAAACCTATCCCCAACACTGGAGCAAGCCACAATCCCAACATTAAATCTATCATTAACTGTAACCCTAGACCAGACATTAGCCCTAGCCCTAATACTAGCCCTAACCCTAACAGAAACATTAGCCCTCATCCTAGCCCTAAACCTAGCTTTAATCATTACCCTAAACCTAACACTAGACCTAACCCTAATACTGACCCTTGCCCTAGCCCTCAACCTAGCTATAACCCAATAACTTACCCTAAACGTAATCCTAACTCTAACCCTAACCCAAGGCCTAAACCTAATACTAAAACTAGCCCTAATTTAGCCCTATCCCTAACCCTAACCCTAACCCTAACCCTAGCTGTAAGACTAACTCTAACTCTCATACTATCCCTATCACTAGTTCTAACCCCATCCATTACCATAATCTTAAACCTAACCCAAACCTTCATCCTAACCCTTGCTCTATCCTTAGCCCTAGCCCTAACCATAGATCAAAATCTAACTCTAAATCTAACCCTAAGCTGAAGCGTAAGCCTAACCATTATAAATACATTTATATTTAGACTCTGTGTCTACAGGTGTTGGCTTCAATTCTTATTTAGAATATAGTCATTAGTTTCATAACAGGCATACCATTCCCGGTGGTGTATAGAGAACTTAGGGTCAGGGGTAGCATGCTATGTTAAGGGGGAAAAGAATGAGGGTATGTGATTAATCTAACTTAGCAACTTTGAAGGAGAACTCTAATGAATAGACAGGGGGAATTTATGGAAGAAGGTATAAATTCAAACTCCTTATCTGTGTTCATAAAATTACCCTATGTATAAATAGTAAAAGTTAGGAGGCTGAAAGTGTGATAGAGGGAGAAAGAAAAAAGAAGAAACAATAACAAGGAAAGAAAGAAAGAGAGGGAGAAAGAAAATAAGAGCAAATAAAGAGGTGGTGAGATGTGGCCTATGCAATTTCTCTATATTATACTATTCTGGTGATTCAGTTCTTAAAGTCCAATTTAATGGAAAGTTCTTGGTTTCACATATTTTGAGGTTGTGGGGACCAGAGGGGAAGCATAGAGGAAAATGGATGAGAAGAGAAAGAAAAGAAAAGTAAGAAAGAAAAAAAATCTCTCAGAACACTGTTTTCTTTTCTTTCAGTAGGTGGAGTTGTTTATTCCTAGCTTGAGTCTCTGTGCTCAGGGTGGTGGAGGTAGTCAGGTTGAGAGAGCTTGAGCTTCTTTCTGGAGCCACCCTACTCTTTGTCTCTGAATTGGAAATCAGGTGCCTGCACAGTTGCTGTTCTGCATTGATAGCTACACCCCCCAAAAGCTTGTGAGAAAATCTTGAGTTATCACAGCTAGAGGTAGGGGAGTTGGAAACCGGTTACCTGATAAGCTGCAGAACCAAGCTAGTAGCCATGCCCACTGATAGATAGCTAGTAAGTTTTTGCAAAATGGATTACATCTATTATCCATGTATGGTATTTGGTGAAGTGAGTGGTTCTGGAGTGACCTTGTGCTGTGTCTAGAGCTCTGTCTGTTGACTCTCAAGCAAAGCCTCTGTGATCTGTGCTGCCTTTCATCTGTACCGAGAGCACCTGTGTGGCTGAGACTGCTGTCTGCACCCAGAGAACCTGCACAGCTGAGCCTACCATCAGAGCTGAGAGCACCCATGTGGCCCTAGTTTTCTTCAAATTTCTATGATACTGGGCAGGATTCATCTTTTACTTAGTCTTACTATGCTTCAAATATTTGGGCCTTCTCAGTTCAATGGTTCACTGTCAGGAACAGTGTGTATTTTAAGGTTTCCCTTCACTATGGCTTATTGATGTGAATGAAAATTGAGCAAACAGGGTTGGCAGGAGGTGCTTGAAACTTCACACAATCAGTTCTCAGTGGGAACTCGCTGGTTTCTTTCTTTTGAAGGTAGGCCATAGATGAAGCATGTAAAAGAAACTGTATCCAAGAGCCCTTAAGGAGAAAACAGAGAAACATGTATGTACTGAAATAAGTCTCCCAAAAATTTGATCAGATTTCTTTGATACTGCACAGTGTTCATCTTTTAGCTTGCTCCACTAGGCTTCCCAAGGTTGGCACTTCTAGGATCAATGGTTCTCTAAACAGGTAAGGGTTAGTGTTACAGTTAGAGTTAGGACTAGATTTAGACCTAGTGTTAGGGTTATAGTTTGTTTTGTTCAAATTTCTTTGATACTGGGAATATTTACTTTTTCCTAGCCTTACTATGTGCCCCAGTTTGGGCCTTCTTGGTTCAATGGTTCGCTGTTGGTAATAGTATGTTTTTAATGTCTCACTTCAGTTTGACCTATAGGGGTAAATGCAAATGGAGCTGGAAATTAGAGGGTTGGTGCTAGCTGGTTGAAACTTCATATACGCAATCAGTTGTCTGTGGGCACTCTCTGGTTTCTTCCTTTAAACATAGCCATAAGCTGAAGCATGCAAAACAACTTTATCCAAGAGCATTTTAGGAGAAAACAAAGCAATATGCATGTACTGGAATACCTCCCCTAAATTTTTGGTCAGATTTCTTTGATACTGTGCACAATTCATCTGTAAGCTTGGCCCACTATTCTCCCCGAGTTTAAAATTTTTATGATCAAATGTTCTCTTAACAGGTTAGGCTTAGGGTTATGGTTAGAGTTAGGGAAAGTGTTAGAACTAGTTTTAGGGTTAGAGTTAGTTTTTTTTCAACTTTTTGATACTGGGCAGCATTTATATTGTTCCAAATCTTAGTATGCTCCCCATGTTTGGGCCTCCTAGGTAAAAGGGTTTGCTCTCAGGATCAGTTTTAATTTTCATGTTTCACTTCATTTTGCCCTATAGGGGTGGATGGAAATTGAGCTGGACTCAAACAGGGTTTGTGCTAGCTGCTTGAAACTTCACACACTCAATCAGTTCTCAGTGCACATTCTATCACTTGTTTCTTGGGCAGTATACCAAAGCTGAATTAGAAAGAAACAGCTTTATCTGTGAGCACTGTAGGAGCAAGATTCAATTTTTTTTTGCATGGATTACTTTGATATTGTACAGGATTCATCATTCTCCTAGTCTTAGTAGTATCCCCAAGCTTGGGTTTTCAAGGTTTGCAAGTTCAATGTCAGGAACAGTTTTAATTTTTAGGTTTCACTTTATTATGGCTGATAGATAGTGAATGAAAATGGATCTGAAAATCAAACAGAGTTAGTACTAGCTGCTTGAAACTTCAAACACTCAATCAGCTCTCTGTGGGCACTCTCTGGTTTTTCCTTGTGAAAGTACCTTAAACTGAAGCATGAAAAAATTATTTATCCAAGAGCACATTAGGAGAAAACAGGGAAATATGCATGTACTGAAATACCTCCCTCAATTATTTGGTCAGATTTCTTTGATACTGCACAGGATTCATCTGTTAGCTTACCCCACTGGGCTCCTTTATTTGGGGACTACTTTGATCAATGGCTTTCTAAACAGGTAAGGTTAGATTTAGTATTAGGTTAGGGCTAGGGTTACAGCTAGTGTTTTGTTAGATTTAGTTTTGTTTAAATTTCTTTGATACTGGGCAGGATTCAACTTTTACTTAGCATTACTATATTCTCTAGGTTTGGGCCTCTTAGATTAGGGGTTTGCTCTCCTGAACAGTTTGTATTTTTAGTTTTCATTTCATTGTGACCTATTCGTGTAAGTGGAAATGGAGCTGGAAATCCAACAGGGTTGGTGCTAGCTACTTCAAACCTCACACACTCAATCAGAAACCTCACACACTCAATCAGTTTTCTATGGGAATTCTCTGGTTTATTCCTTTTAAAAGTAGCCCTAAGCTGAAGCATGCAAAGCAACATTATTTTTTTTTATTTTTTTAAATAATAAAACCATTTTATATTTAGTAAATTAAAAAAATTACAGATTTGACCTATACTAAATGTTGGCTAGTCAATGGTGTAATAGGAATTCTTATATCTGTGATAGAAGCATAAGTTGGTGCAATTACTACAGAAAGCAATTTGTGAAGATCAAGTGAGGCTAAATATATCATATAACTCCAGAATTTTACAAAATATAAGCATAGAGAACACTCTGTAGAAGACAAGTACAATTATATTCATTTCAGCAGTGTTCATATAATCAAAATATCTAATGATAGGGGGGTGGATTAAAAAGGTAAAGCCATTAAATTAAGATGGATAAATAAAAGCTACAAGAATCCACATAAATAAATTTGAAAAAAAAAATATTAAGGAAAAAATGGTTGAACAGGGCATATTGGCTCATGCCTGTAATCCCACTTACTCCAGAGGCCAAGACAGAAGGAAAACAAGTTTGAGGCCAGCCTCCACAACTTAGGAGACCATGTCTCAAAGTAAAAAATAAAAAAAAATAAAATAAAATAAAAAGGGATGGGAGAATAACTTAGGGGTACAGCAGAGGCCTAGCATGCATAAGGCCTTAGGTTTAATCTCTAGTACCACAAAACAACAACAACAACAAACAAACAAAACCCTTTGGATAGTGTTTGCATTTATGAAACATTTAAAAATTCATTAAATAGCATAATATATTGTTAAAGGAAACATATAATAAGCAAAAATGTATGTAGGAGAAGGATGAACACAGATTTCAAGATATTGGTTACTTCTAGAAAAGAGAGAAATATTTTTAGAGTAGAAGTTTTCCTTAAGAAAATCTGAGGAAAGGCCGGGTTTTTTTTTACATATTAAGAGAAAAAAAGCAATGACTGGATCCACTGCAGAGATGATCAATCAGCAGGGATCAAAGTAGGTGCACATTAGTCATCTGTGTTTGGAAAAACCCTCTCTCATTCTCAAGCAAACCATGATTGAAAACCATTTTGTTATTTGCTGGATTGAGACCAGTTGGGGTTCAAATCCTAACTCAGTACTTATTGCCCTGTGACATACAGAAAATGATTTAACCTCTTTTTAGCTTATTCATGTAAAGTGGAGATATGATAGTAATCTTTGACAACTAGCTTATTTTCTGCTTCTGTAACTATAAGTACATCCTCTGACTAATGAGAGGAGCTAGTTTATTTTTGTTTTTAATGTCAGAAAGCTGTCTTTCTGTAACTGCTCCTGATTTTGAATTTAGGGCTCTCATTACACTCCATCTCTGAGTAGTATATGTCTGAGTGGTATGTATCTCAGGTTTGGTCAATCCAATGCTAGCATTTCAGGCTACAAAGATTGGTTAAGGAATAGGCATAGCACCCCATGAGAGCCAATGGAACTTCTCCTGCTAATATGCTAGTAATAAAGCTGCTAGTATAAAAATAAACTTTTGGGAGAGGGACAGATATTATTTTCTCGTTTGTTACTGTTTTTGAACTTCATAGGATATATGCTGGGTATTCTGACAATTTTGCATTACATGAGAAGATGTATGTGGCTTAAGAATGGAGTCAATAGGGAGTGTATGCCTGTAATCCCAGAGATTTGGGAGGCTGAGGCAAAAGGATTCCAAATTCGAGGCCAGTCTCAGCAACTTTCAAGGCCCTAAACAACTTAGCAAGACCTTGTCTAATAAATAAATAAATAAATAAATAAATAAAAAGGGCTGGGGATATAGCTCAGAAGTAAAATGCCCCTGGTTTAAATCTCTACTACCATAAAAAGGCGGGGGGGGTTGGACTGTGGTTGTGGTTCACTGGTAGAACTCTCGCCTAGCATGTGTGAGGCACTGGGTTTGATGCTCAGAACCACATAAAAATAAAATGAAGCTATTGTGTTCACCTAAAACTAAAATAAATATTAAAAAAAAGAAAAAGTCAACAGAGAGAAAATGCACTGAGAGAAAAAAAATGTCCTGTATTAAATCAGGAGAAAAGTCAGATCAAAATACTATTGAACTTCTCAGTAACATGAGCTTATAAATCTACTTTTTGCTTAAAAATAATTTGTATCAAGTTTTCTGTCACTTATAAACCCAAAGATTCTACTGATTTAGTTAATCTCAAAAGGGTTTGATGGGAGGATTACATAAAATATGTCATGCAATAACATCAGTGACTGAAATAAAGGAAATAAAAATAATATTCTCATTCTGCTTCTGGAACTATAAACACACTTTTTGTTGAGGGATACTAGTTTGTTCATGTAATTAATGTTAAGTAATGCTGCTAGTATAAAAATAGAAATAAGTGGGTAATCTTATTTCTTGCTAAATATTTTAGCCATACAGTTAATGTAAAGGAGAAAGATGTAGTAACCCCTACAAAACTTAAGTAGATTTCTTTGTAATGTACTCATGCATGTGAAACATTTTAATCTTTCTTGGTTTTTGTTTTTCTTCAAGTGATATTCCATTCTTTTGTTCCTTCACCAACTTTCTCTTAACAAGACCCCCAGATCCTCTTGGAAGAATTCCCTGACTACCCTGTATAGATATGATATTTTCTGCTCAACTCTTTAGAAACTATCATTTCTGATACTTATCAGCTATCTTGTACTATTAGTAATATTAACATTTGTGTCTTTTTTCTCCCCAAGTACTGGAAATTGAATCCAATGGCACTCTACTGCTGACCTACATTCTCAGCTCTCTTTTATTTATTTTGGTACTGGGGATTGAACCCCAGGGTGCTTTACCACTAAGTTATATCCCTATGCCTTTTAAATTTTTGAGACAGGGTGTTGCTAAGTTGCTGAGGCTTGTCTCAAACTTGGGATCCTTCTGCCAGCTTCCTAAATATAGGCCACCACATCTTGCCCAGGCTGGAGTTTATATTGCATTTCTCCTGCCTCAGCCCTCTGAGTTGCTGAGATTGCAGGTCTGACTATGAGTAGCATATCTCTCCAACAAGACATCAGATTTTTTGGACATAATTTGGTATTTCTTTCTCTGTGTTTCTGTTTGTCTCTCTCTCTTTTCATACTATGGCACTGAGGATTGAACCCATGGGCATTTTTACCGCTGATAAAAATCATTTTATTTTTTGAGATGGACTCTCACCAAATTACTGAGGGTCTTGCTAAGTTGTTCAGGCTGGCCTCAAACTTGTGATCCTCTTGCCTCAGCCTCCTGGGCAGCTGGGATTACAGGTATGCTCCTCTGAGCCTGGCTTAACAAGGTACCATTCAGGTTTTAAAACTTTCAGACCTATTCTCAAAGTTCTAAGGCACAAAACTTTTTGAGAATAATTTGAAACAAGAATAACAGGTCTGTGAATCCGAACAGTTGGGGAAGACTCAGGAGGAGGGATTTACCCTATCTCACCACAACTTCCTACTATAGTTCCCACTTCCCCATTCTTAGTACTTCAGATACCTATCATTTCATAATCCACCCTGATGGTGAAACCTTTGTTGAGTTGTATTTTTTTTCTCCCATGATTATTGTGTTGTGGTCTATTTGACTCTTGAACTTGAGAAGAGTTTTTGATGAATGTAGCTGCACCATTGTTTGGGGCATATATATTAATGATCATTAAGTCTTGTTGGTGTATGGTTCCCTTGAGCAGTATGTAGTGACCTTGTTTATCCCTTTTGATTAACTTTGGCTTGAAGTCTATTTTATTTGATACAAGTATGGACACCCCTGCTTGATTCCGGGGTCCATATGAGTGGTATGATTTTTCCCAACCTTTCACCTTCAGTCTGTGTATGTCTTTTCCTCTCAGATGAGTCTCCTGTAGGCAGAATATTGTTGGATCTTTTTTTAAAAAAAAATCCATTCTTCTAGCCTATGTCTTTTGATTGGTGCATTTAAGCCATTAACATTTAGGGTAACTATTGAGATATGGTTTGCACTTCCAGCCATATTTGATTATGTATGATACTTAACATGATTTGTTTTTTCTCTATGATTAGTTTTTCCTTTACTGTACTACATCCCACTGTTGGTTTTCATTGTTATTTTCCATTTGCTCTTCCTGTAATATTTTGCCAAGGATGTTTTGAAGAGCTGGTTTTCTAGCTGCAAATTCTTTTAACTTTTGTTTATCATGGAAGATTTTTATTTCATCTTCAATCCTGAAGCTTAATTTCACTGGATTCATGATTCTTGGTTGGAACCCTTTTTCTTTCAGCATTTGAAATATGTTGTTCCAGGATGTTCTAGCTTTCAGAGTCTGTGTTGAAAGATCAGCCATTATCCTGAATGATTTACCCCTAAATGTAATCTGCTTCCTCTCTCTTGTGGCTTTTAAGATTCTCTCCTTATTCTGTATGTTGGACATCTTCATTATTGTGTGTCTTCGTGTGGATCTCTTATGATTTTGTATACCTGGTGTCCTCTAGTCTTCTAGTATATGGATTTCTTTTTCATTCTTTAAGCCTGGGAATTTTTCTCATATTATTTCATTGAATAGATTGCTCATTCCTTTGGTTTGGACCTCTATACTCTCTTGTATCCCAATAACTCTTAAGTTTGGTTTCTTTATGTTATCCCATAATTCTTGGATGTTCTGCTCATGATTTCTTAACATTCTTGCTGAGCTGTCTATGTTCTTTTCAAGTTGAAAAACTTTGTCTTCGTTGTCTGAAGTTCTATCTTCTAAATGTTCTACTCTGCTGGTAATACTCTCATTTGAGTTTTTAATTTGGTTTATTGATTCCTGAATTTCCAGGATTTCTGTTTTTTTTTTATATCCTCTGTCTCCCTATAGAGTTGATCTTCTGCTTCTCAGATTTGTTTATGTAATTCATTGTCAAAGTGATCTTTCATTGTCTGGATTTGTTGTATAATATCCTTCTTGAGACTCCAGATCATCTGAGCATGTATATCCTGAACTCTCTATCTGACATCATATCAGCTGCAGATATTACCTCATCTAATGTTGAATTGACCTGTATTGTTTGTGGTCCTTTCTTTCCTTGTCTTTTCATACTGCTCATATTTCTTTCTAGCTTTGTGAAACTGTTGTGTTAATAGTTTTCCCCTTATATATTTGTATTGTTCTTGTGTAGCTCCAAAATCCCTCTTTTGAGGAGAAAGACAATGTTAACAGTTTCCAATATCAACAGTACATCATCTAAGCACAAGTTTTCATTATTAATACATTTATAGTTAGATTCTAAGTCTACAGATATGGGTTTTAATTATTATTTAAGTATATAGTCATTAATTTCATAAAAGGCATACCATATCTGAAAAACTTAATTTCAGACGAAGGATATTTTATTTAGAGGGAAAGGAGTGAGGGTATGAGGTTAAACTAAATTAGCAACTTTGGAGAACTCTAACCAATAGATTGGTAATTTATGGAAGAATGTATAGACTCAACCTCCTATCTGTATTTAGATAGTTACTCTATGTATAGATAGAAAAAGTTAGGAGGGTGAAAGTGGGAGAGAGGGAATACAAATGAAGAAAGGAAAAAACATAACAAGGAAGAAAAGAGAAATAAGAGAGAAGGAAAAAGAAATAAAGATAGAAATAAAAAAAAATGGGGAGAAGGTGGGGTATATTTAATTACTCTATATTATATTATTTTGGTGATTTGGTTGTTCATTCACAGTTCTGGTTTCACATAGGTTGAGGTTGTGAAAGAGAGAAGAAAAGAGAGAAAGAGAAAAAAAGTCTCTCAGAACACTGTTTTCCTTGCTTCCAGTAGGTGGCATTGTGTATTCCTAGCTTGAGCCTCTGTATTCAGGGTGGTAGATATAGCCAGTGTGAAAGGACATGAGCTTCCCCCTGTATCTTCCCTACTTTAGTCTCTGAGGTTGAAATCCTGTGCCTGTACAGTTGTCATTTTGTGTTGATAGCTACAACCCCCAAAAGCTTGTGGGAAATATTTTGAGTTACCGTAGCTAAGGGTGGGGGAGTTGGAAACCGGGTACCTGGATCAGCCACAGAACTGTGCTGGTAGCCACACCCCCTTTGATGGGTTGTAAGGGTTGATGGGCTTCCTCCGAACTAGCTCACAGGGCAGGGCCGGGCTTCCTCCTGTGGTCTGGCTTGGCGCCGGGCTTCGTCCTCTTGTCTGGCTTGGTGCCAGGCTTCCTCCTCAGGTCTGGCTTGGCACCAGCCCAGCCCAGACCAGAGGAGGAAGACCAGCACCAGCCAAGCCCAGACCTAAGGAGGAAGCCCAGCACCAGCCCAGCCAAGACCGGAGGAGGAAGACTGGCGCCAAGCCAGACCAGAGGAGGAAGCAAAGCAAAATTTTGTGAGAGCACTTTAGGAGAACACAGGGAAATATGCATGTACTGAACTACCTCCCCAATTATTTGGTCAGATTTATTTGTTAGTGTGAAAGATTCATCTGTTAGACAACCCAACTTGGCTCCACAAGTGTGGGAATTCTAGGATAAAAGGGACTCTAAACAGGTTAAGATTAGTGTTAGGGTTAGTATTAGGACTACGATTAGACCTAGTGTTAAGGTAAAGAGTTAGTTTTGTTTTCAAATTTCTATGATACTGTGCAGGATTCATCTTTTTCCTATTGTTACTATACTACAAATGTTTGGGCCTCTTACATAAATTGTTTGCCTTCAGGAACAGTTTCAATTTTCATGTTTCTCTTCTTTTTGCCCTATAGGGGTTTATGGAACTGAAGCTGGTAATCAAACAGGGTTTGGACTAGCTGCTTGAAACTTCACACACTCCATCAATTTTCCATGAGCAAAATCTCGTGTTTGCCATGGAATTAGAGCTAAGATGAAGTAGAAAGTAACAGCTTTATCTCTGAGTGCTTTAGGAGCAAGCAGAATACCCATGTACTGAAAGAGCTTCAAAGTTTTTTGGTTGGATTACTTTGATACTGTACATGATTCATCCTAGACCTAGCCTTAGTAGGCTCTCCAAGTTTGGGCCTTTAAGGTTCAATGGTTCAGTGTCAGCAACAGTTTGAATTTTTAGGGTCCACATCATTATGGCCTATAGGTGTGAATGGAATGGAGCTAGAAATCAAACAGGGTTGGTGCTAGCTTCATGAGACTTCACACACTCAATCAGCTCTCTGTGGACACTATTTGGTTTTTCTTTGTGAAAGTACCTTAAGCTGATTCATGAAAAACAGTTTATCCATGAGCACTTTAAGAAAAAAAAAAAAAACAGGGAAATATGAATGTACTAAAATACCTCCCCCAATTTTTCATCAAATTTCTTTGATACTGCACAAGATTCATTTGTTAAGTTGCACCACTAGGCTCCCCAAGTTTGGGACTTCTATGATCATAGGTACTATAAACAGGCTAGAATTAGGTTAGGGTTGGGTTAGATCTAGTGTTAGAGGTAGAGTGAGTTTTGTTCAAATTTATTTGATACTTGGCATAATTCATCTTTTTCCTAGCCTTACTATTATCCCCAGGTTTGGGACTTATCCCTTCAATGGTTTGCTGTCAGGAACAGTTTGTATTTTAAGTTTTCCTTCATTTTGACCTATATGGGTAAATGGAAATGGAACTTGTTGGTGCTCGCTGCTTAAAACTTCACACACTGAATCAGTTCTATCTGGGCACTCTGGTTTCTTCCTTGTGAAAGTTTGCCAAAGCTGAAGTATGCAAAAACAGCTTTATCCGAAAGTAGTGTTGGAGACAACAGAGAAATATATATGTACTGAACTACCTCCCCAAATTTGGCCAGATTTCTTTGATACTGCACAATATTCATCTGTTAGCTTGCCCCACTAGGCTCCCTTAATTTGGGACTTCTATGATAAAAGGTTCTCTAAATAGATTAGGGTTAGGTTTATGGTTAGGGTAAGGGCTAGGTTTAAACCTAGTTTTAGGGTTAGAGATAACTTTGTTCATGTATCTTTGATACTGGGCAGGATTCATCTTTTACCTAGCCTCACAATGTTCCTTGGTTTGGGCATTCTCGGTTCAATGGTTTGCTGTCAGGAGCAGTTTGTAATTTAAGGCTTCACTTTATTTTAAACTATTTTGTTGAAGAGAAATGGAGCACAAAATCAAACTGGGTTGGTGCTAGCTGCTTGAAACTTCACACACTCAATCAGTTCTCTGTGGGCACTCTCTGATTTATTACTTGTGAGTGTTGACCTCATCTGAAACATGCAAAGCAACTTTATCCCAGAGCACTTTTGGAGAAATCAAGGAAATATGCATTTACTGAAACACTTCCCCCAATAATTTGCTCAGATTTCTTTGATACTGGGCAGGATTCATCTGTTAGCTTTCCCCACTAGGGTCACTTAGTTTGGGACTTCTATGATCAGAGGTTGTCTAAACAAGGTAGGGTGAGCTGTAGGGTTAGGGTTACGGGTAGATCTAGTGTTAGGTTTACGGCAGTTTTGTTCAAATTTCTTTGATACTAGGCAGGATTTATCTATTACCTAGTCTTACTATGTTCCCCAGGTTTGGACCTTCTACATTCACTGGTTTGCTGTCAGTATTTCAGTTTTTATCTTAAGGTTTCACTTCATTTTGTCCTATATGGGTAAATGTAAATGGAGCTGGAAATCAAACAGGGTTTTGGCTAGCTGCTTGAAACTTCACACACTCAATCGGTTCTCTGTGAGGACACTCTGCTTTAATCCTTGTTAAAGTATCCCAAAGATGAAGCATGCAAAAACAACACTACATGAGAGCATTTTAGGAGACAACAGGAAAATATGCATGTACTGAACTACCTCCCCCAATCATTTGGTCAGATTTCTTTGATACTGGGCAGGATTCATCTGTTAGCTTGCCCCACTAGGCTCCTCAACTTGCGGACTTCTATGATGAAAGGTTCTTTAAACAGGTTAGGGTTAGGCTTATGGCTAGAGTTAGGTCTAGTGTTATGGTTAGAGTTTGTCTTGTTCAAATTTCTTTGAAACTCGGCAAGATACCTTTTTACCTAGGCTTACTATGTTTCCAGGTTTCACCCTTCTTGGTTCAATTCTTTGCTGACAGGAACAATTTGTATTTTATGGATTCACGTCATTTTGACCTACAAGTGCAAATGGACATGTGGCTGGAAATCAAACAAGGTTGGTGCTAACTGCTTGAAACTTTACATACACAATCAGTTATCTGTGGGCACTCTCTGGTTTGTTCCTTGTGAAATTAGTAATAAGCTGAAGCATGCAATACAAATTTATCTGAGAACACTTTAGGAGAAAAAAGGGAAATATGCATGTACTAAAATAGCTACCCCAATTGTTTTGTCAGATTTCTTTGAATCTGCCCATGATTCATCTGTAAGCTTGCCCCACTAGACTCCCCAATTTTAAAATTTCTATGATTAAAGGTTCTATAAATGGATTAAATTTAGGGTTAGACTTAGTGTTAGGACTAGTTTTAGACCTAGTGTTAGGGTTAGAGTTAGCTTTAAAAAAAATTCTATGATACTGGGCAGGATTCACCTTTTTCCTATTTTGACTATACTCCAAATGTTTGGGCCTCCTACTTAAAAGGTTTTTCTCTCAGCAACAGTTTCAATTTTCATGTTTCTCTTCCTTTTGCCCTAGAGGGGTGAATGGAAATTAAGCTGGAAATCAAATAGGGTTTGTGCTAGCTGCTTGAAACTTCTCACACTCAATCAGTTCTCAGTGAGCATTCTATGATTTGTTTTCTGTGAAGTATCCCTAAGCTGAAGTAGAAAGAAACAGCTTTATCTCTGAGTGCTTTAGGAGCAAGCAAAATACATATGTACTGAAAGAGCTTTGAATTATTTTTTTTTGGTCAGATTACTTTGATACTGTACAGGATTCATCTTTGACCAACCTTAGTAGGCTTCCCAAATTTGGGCCTTCAAGATTCAATGGTTCAGTGTCAGGAACAGTTTGAATTTTTAGTTTTCACTACATTATGGCCTATAGGTGTGAATGGAAATGGAGCTGGAAATCAAACAGGGTTGATGCAGCTTCATGAAACTTCACACACTCAATCACTTTGCTGTGGTCATGCTCTGGTTTGTTCCTTGTGAAAGTACCTTAAGCTGAATCATAAAAAAAAAATTATCCAAGAGCACTTTAGGAGAAAACAGGGGAAATAGGCATGTACTGAAACACCTTCCCCAATTATTGGTCAGAATTTTTGATACTGGGCAGGATTCATCTGTTACCTTGCTCTACTAGGCACCCCAAGTTCCTATAAACAGGAAAGGCTTAGTTTTAGGATTAGGGTTAGGGATAGGGTTAAAACTAATGTTTGGGTTAGAGTTGGTTTTCTTCAAATTTATTTGATGCCAGTCAGGATTCATCTTTTACCTAGCATTACCATGTTTCCCAGGTTGGGCCTTCTAATTTCAAGGTTTGCTGTCAGGAACAGTTTGTGATTTAATGTTTCACTTCATCTTGACTTCTATGGGTTAGGGTTTGGGTTAGGGCTATGGGCCAGTTTTGGTTTAGGGTTAGGGCTAGGGTTAGGGATAGATTTTGAATTAGTGTTAGGGTTAGGGCTAGTTTTAGGGTGAGGTTTAGCCTTAGGGTTAGGGTTAGATTTAGAGTTAGGGTTAGATTCAGGGTTAGGGTAAGGGCTAGGTTTAGTGTTACAGTAAGGGATAGTGTTAGAACTAGGGTAATGGCTAGGAGGAGAGTTAGATTTTGGACTAGGCTTAGGGTTTAGGGTTAAAGCTAAAATAGGGCTAGGATTAGAGCTAGGGTTAGTGTTATGGTTAGGCCTAGGGGTAGGGCTAGGTTTAGGATTAGAATTGGGGTTAGGATTAAGTTTAGGGGAATGGGTGGGGTTATAGCTAGCTTTAGGGCTAGGGTGAGGGTTAGAATTAGGATTACTGTTAGGGTTAGTGTTTAGGTTCGCATTAAGGATAGGTTTAGGGATAGGATTTCTGTTAGGTTCAGAGCTAGAACTAGGCTAGGGCTTATGTCAAGTCTATGGTTATGATTAAGGATAGTTTTAGAGTTAGTATATTGCTAAGTCTAGTGTCAGAGCTATGTTTAGTGTATGGGTCAGGTTTAGAGTTAGGGGTATTATTAGGGTTAGGGTCAGGGTTAGCATTTCGTTTTGGTCAAAGTTTAAGTTTAGGGCTTAAATTAATTTTATGTTTAGGATTAGGGTTATGGTAAATGATAGGGTTAGGTTTAGGTTCAGTTAAGGTTTCGGGTAATGGATGGGTTAGGTTTAGTAATAGGGTTAAGGTTACCATTAGGTTAGGGTTATGTTTAGTATAATGGATAGATTTAGAGCTAGGGTTAGGGTTAGGTTATGGTTTGGATTAAGTCTAAAATTAGAGTTAGGTTTAGGGATACAGCTAGGGTTTAGTTTATGGTAAGTGTTAAGTTTGTGGCTAGGGTTATGATTAGGTTAGGGTAAGGGTTAGTGTTTTAGCTAGGGTAATGGCTAGGGCAAGGGTTAGGTTTGCGTTCAGATCTAGGGATATGTTTATGGTTAGGGTTTGGTTTAGGGTTTGGGTTATGGCTAGAGTTTTTATTACAGTTAGAGTTAGGTTTAGGGTAATGGATAATGTTAGATTTAGGGTTAGGGTTAGGGTATGGATTTGGGCTAGTCTTAGGATTAGCATAATGTATTAGTTTAAGGCATAATGTATCTGCTAGGTTTAGGGCTATGTTGAGATTTAGGTTTATGGTTAGGTCTTGGGATATGTTTATGGTTAGGGTTAGATTTAGTGTTACGGATCGGGCAATAATAAGGGTTAGGGTTAGGTTAGTGTAATTGAAGGGTTAGCACTAAAGTTTGAGCTAGGATTAAGGTTAGGATAAGAGCTAAGTTTAGGGTTATGGCTTAGGATAGGGCTAGGGTAATGTTTAGGGTAAGGGTTTGGCTTTGAGCTATGGTTAGGTCTAAGGCAAGTGTTAGTGTTAGGGTTAGTGTTAGGGCTAGGGTTAGGGTTAGTGTTATGCTTAGGGCTAAGTGTAGGCCTAGGGTTATGGCTAGATTTTGTGTTAGTTTTAAGGCTAGGGTTAGGACTATGTTTAGGGTTAGGGCTACTGTTAGGGTTAAGATTAGGGTTAAAATAGCATTAGGGCTAGGGTTATGTTTAGGGCTAGTATTAGGGTTAGGGTTATGGCTAGGTCTAGTATTAGGACTAGGTTTTGGGTTAGGGTCAGGGTTAGAGATAGGTTAATGTTAGGGTCAGGGTCAGTGTTCCGGATAGGATTAGGGTTAGGGTTAGAGCCAAAATTAGGACTAGTGTTAAGTCTAGGTGTAGGGTAAGTGTTTACTTTAAGTTAAAGGTTATTGTTAGGGCTAGAGCTAGGATTTTATTTAGGTCTAGGGTAGAATATAGCTATAATTATGATTAGTTTTGTGTCTATATCTAATGTTAGTGTCAGGGATGGGAATAGGCTTACCAGTAGGGCTAGTGTTAGGGTTTAGTTTAGGGTCAGGCTCAGGGTCAGGTTTAGACCTAGAGTTACTGTTAGGATCAGAATAAGGGTCAGGATTAGGGTTAGAACTAGAATGAGTGCTAGGGTTAGGACTAGTAATACTGTTAGTGTTTAAGTTAGGCTAAAGATTAGGGTTAGGACTAGGGTTAGCATTTGGTTTAGGGTTTAGCTTATGTAGCCCTAGATACCTAGCCCTAGCTAGGGTTAGGGCTCCGGTTAGGGTTAGGGCTAGAGCTTAATCTTGGGTTAAGATTAGGGTTTAAGCTAGGGTTAGGGCTAGAATTAGGTGTAGGATTTGTGTGAGGGTTAGAGCTAGGGTTATAACAAAGACTAATGTATGAACTAGGGTTACAATTAGGGCTAATTTTCAGGTTAGAGTCAAGGTGAGGTCTAGTGTTAGGGTTAATTGAAGGTTAGGGTGATGTTTAGAGCTAGGATTAGTGTTAGCATCAGTGTCAGGGTCAGGGTTATTTTTAGAGTTAGGGTTAGGGCTAGGTGTAGTTTTATGGTTTGGTTTAGGTTAAGGGTTAGGGTTAGGGATATGGCTTGGTTTTGTTTTAAGGCTAGGGCTAGGGGTAAGGCAAGTTTTAGGATTAGCATTATTGTTAGGGCTAGTGTTAGGGTTTGGTTTAGGATTATGCTTATGGTTAAATTTAGAGTTATATTTAAATTTAGAGTTAGGTTTAGTTCCAGTATTGGGTTAGGGCTAAGGTTAGAACTAGCGATAGGGCTAAAGCAAGAGCTAAAGTTAGTCTTAAGGCTAGGTTTAGGGTTATGATAGGACTAAATTAGGGTTAGTGCTAGGCTTAGTATTAGGGTTAGGCCTAGGGTTAGGGTAAGGGTTATGGTTAAGTTTAAGATTATGGCTAGGTTTAGGGTTATTGTTAGGTTTAGGGTAAGGGATGGGGTTATAGCTAGGTTTAGGGCTAGGGTGAGGGTTAGAATTAGGGTTAAACCTAGGGTTAGGTTTCAGGTTAGGATTAAGGCTAGGTTTAGGGCTAGAATTACGGCTAGGGCTAATTTCAAGTCCTGCTTTACAGTTAAAGCTAGTTTAGGGTTAGGTTAGATGTAGTGTAAGGGTTAGGTTTACGGTTAGGGTCAGGTTTAGAACTAAGGGTATTGTTTGGGTCAGGGTCGTGATTAATGTTTGGGATAGGTTAAGGTTAAATTTAGGGCTTGAATTAGCATAGGGTTAGGATAAGAGTAATGATATATTTAGGTTTAGGTTTCAAGTTAAGTTTAGGGTAACGGATAGGGTTAGGATTCGGGATATGGTATGTTTTAGGCTTAGGGTTAGCATTAGTGTTAGGATTATAGTTAGGGTAATTGATAGGGTTAGAGCTAGGCTTAGAGCTAAGGTTATGGTTATGATTAGTGCTAGGTTTAGGCTTACGTTTAGGGTTAGGTTTAAATCTCGGGTTAGGGCTAAGATTAGGCTAGGTTTTGGGTTAAGTTAGGGCTATGGTTAGGGTTATGGCTAATGTAAGCGCTAGGGTTACAATTAGGCTAGTTTTAGGGTTAGGATTAGGGTTAGGGCTAGGTCTACTGTTATGTTTATTGTTATGTTTAGGGTGATGTTTAAAGCTATGGTTAGTGTTAGCATCAGAATCAGGGTTAGGGTTGGTTTGGGGTTCTGCGTAAAACTAGAATTAGGGCTAGAGTTAGGGCTAGGTGTAGGGTTAGATTTTGTTTGAGGTTAAGGGTTAGGGTTAGGGATATGGCTTGGTTTTGTATTAGAGTTGGGGCTAGAGTTAGGGCTAGTTTAAGGAGTAGCATTAGAGTTAGGTTTAGGGTTAGTGTTAGGTTTATGCTTAGGCTTTGCATTAGGCTTAGATTTAGAGTTAAGGTTAGATCTAGGGTTCGGGCTAGGGTTGAGAAAATAGCTAGGTTTAGGCCTAGGGTTAGGGCTAGGTTTATAGCTCCAGTAAGGGATAGGGTTAGAACTAGTTTTAGGTCTAGGGAGAGAGTTAGACTTAATTTTAGTGCAAGGGTTAGGGTTAGGGTTAGGGATAAGGCTAAGTTAGGTTTAAGATTACTGATACGGTGGGTTTTAAGTTAGGCCTAGTTTTAAGGTTAGGGTTATAATTAAGGCTATGTTTAGTGCTACTATGGTCTAGGTTTTGTGTTCGGTTTAGGGCTAGGATTATATCTATGGTTAATGTCAGGTCTAGGGTTATGGTTATGGATAGTTTTACATTTAAGTTTTTGCGAGGTCTTATGTAAGGTTTAGGTTTATGTAAAGGTTTAGGTTAGAGCTAGGTAAATTATTAGGTTCAGGATCATAGTTAGGGATTCTTTTATGTTTGAGTTTAGGGTTAGGGCTCAAATTAGCACTAGGGTTATGGTTAGGGTAATGATAGGATTAGATTTAGGGTTCAGGTTAGGTTTAGGGTAATTGATAGGGTTGGGATTAATGATAGGTTTAGGGTTAGGCCTAGGGTTTGCATTAGGGAAAGGGTTATGTTTAGGGTAATGGATACAGTTAGAGTTAAGTTTAGGGCTGGGGTTATGGTTAGGATTAGGTCTTGAGATAGGGTTAGGCCTAGAGTTAGCATTAGGGTATGGGTTATGATTAGGGTAATGGATACAGTTAGAGCTAAGTTTATAGCTAGACTTATGGTTAGGATTAGGACTTGAGTTAGTGTTAAGGTGTGGGTTAAAACTAGGGTTAGTGTTAGTGTTATGTTTATTGTAAGATTTAGGTTCTGAGCTATGATTAGGGTTAGAACAAGTGTTATGTTCAGGGTTATTTTTAGGGATAGGGTTACGGTAGGTTTAGGGTTAGGGTTAGTGTTAGGAGAATGGTTACAATTAAGTTTAGGTTTAGGGTTAGGGTAATTAATACTGTTAGATGTAGGTTTAGGGTTAGGGACAGGGCTAGATTTATGTTTAGGGTTAAGGTTAGGTCTAAGGTTATGGTAAGGTTGATGGTAAGGGTTAGGGTTTGATTATGTTTAGGGCTATAGCGAGTATTAGTTTAGGGTTAGGTCTGGGGTTAGGCTTCTGTTTAGGGTTATGATTATGGTTAGGGTTAAGGCTAGGGTTACAATTAGGATTAGTGTTAGGGTAATGGGTAGGTTTAAAGCTAGGTTTAGGGCTAGGGTTAAGGATAGGATTAGGACTTCGTTTAGGGTTAGATTCAGGGATAGTTCTTTGTTTTTGTTTATAGTAAGGGTTAGGTTTTTAGCTAGGGTTAGGACTAAGGCGAGGGTTAGGTTTGGGTTAGGGTTATGCATAGGGCTAGGTTAAGGCCTAGGATTAGCTCTGGTTTTGTGTTAGGTGAGGGTTAAAGCTGTGGGTAATTTAAGTGCTAGGATTATGATTAGGGCTAGTTTTAGGGTTAGGGTTATGCCAAGATCTAGTTTTAGGTTTAAATTTTCAGTTAGGGTCAGGTTTAGAAATAGGTTTACTATTAAAGGCAGAGTCAGTGTTTGGGTGAGAGTTCAAGTTAGGGTTACAGACAGAATTAGGAGTAGGTTTAGGTCTAGGGGTAGGGTTAGTGTTTGTGTTAGGATGAGGGTTATAGTAAGGCCAAGGACTAGGTCTTTGTTTAGGTCTAGGGCTAGAGATAAGGCTATATTTAGGATTAAGTTTAGATCCAGGGCTAGTGTTATGTTTTAGTCTAGTGTTAGGGTCAGGTTTAAAACTAGGGTTTGTGTTAGGTTCAGAATAAGAGTCAGGGTTAGCGTTCGGGTTTGGGATAGGATTAGAGCTAGAATGAGGGCTAGGGTCAGGACTATTAATAAGGTTAGGATTTTGGTTAGCCTAGGATTAGGCATAGGTCTAGGGCTACCATTAGGGTTAGGGTTAATCAGAGGGTAAGGGATAGCCTTAGAGCTAGGGTTAGGGCTAGAGTTAAGTTTAGGGTTAAATATAGGTTTATGGTTCAGATGAGGGCTAGTTTGGGGGTTAGGGTTAGGGCTAATGATATGGCAATAGCTAATGTAAGAACTAGGGTTACAATGAGGGTTAGTTTTAGGGTAAGGGTTAGTGGTAGGTCTTGCGATACAGTTAGGTTTAAAGTTAGGATGCTATTTAGTGCTAGGGTTAGTGTTAGGATAAGAGTCAGGGTCAGACTTAGGGTTAGGACACAAATTAGGAATACTTTTAGGTTTCAGTTTAAGTTTAGGAGGGTGTTTAGAGCTAGGTGAACATTAGGATATGAGTCAGGGTCAGGGTTAGATTTAAAGTAAGGGTTAGGACCCGAATTAAGGCTATGGTTAGGTCTAGGTGCAGTGTTAGGTTTTGGTTTAAGTTAAGGCTTATGGATAGGGCTATTGCTCAGTTTGTATTACTGCTAGGGTTAGGGATAGGGCTAGTTTTACCATTAGCATTAGTGTTAGGGCTAGTTTTAGTGTTTGGCTTAGGCTTAGGTTTAGGGTTAGATTTTGAGTTAGGGTTAGATATAGGGTTAGGGTCAGGACTAAGGATAGGGAAAGGCTTAGGGCTAGGGTTAGTGTTATGGTAATAGAAAGGCTTAGAACTATTGATAGGGATAGTGTGAGAGTTAGAGTTAGTCTTAGGGCCAGGGTTAGGTTTAGGTTTAAGTATAAGTTAGAAGTATGGTCAGTGTTAGGGTTTGCTCTAGGTTTAGTGTCAGTTTTAGACCTAGGTTTTGTGTTAGGGTCAGAAGAAAGGTCAGGGCTAGTGAAAGGGTTTGGGATAGGATTAGAGCTAGAATGAGGGCTAAAGTTATGGCTATTAATAGGGTTAGGATTTTGGTTAGCCTAAGGATTAGGGATAGGTCTAGGTTTACCATTAGGGTTAGGGTTTCACTTAGGGTAAGGGATAGGTTTAGAGCTAGGGTTAGGGCTAGAGTTATGGTAGGGTTAGGGTTAAAGTTAGTTTTAGGGTTTAGATTAGGGCTAGTTTTGGGATAGGTTTAGGACTAGGGTTAGGGCAATCGCTAATATTAGAACTAGGGTTACAATTAGGGTTAGTTTTAGGGTGAGGGTAGGCATATTTTTAGTGTTAGGGTTAAGTTTTAGTTTAGAATGATATTTAGAACTAGGGTTAGTTTTAGGATATGAGTCAGAGTCAGGGTTAGGGTTAGGACTCAAATAAGGGCTAGGGTTACTCTTAAGTTTTGATTTAAGTTTAGGACGGTGTTTCAAGCTAGGGTGAGTTAAGCCTATGGGTCAGTGTCAGGTATACTTTTAAAGTTAGGGTAGGACTCAAATTAAGGCTATGGTTAGGTCTAGGTGTAGTGTTAGCGTTTGGTTTAAGTTAGGTTTAGGTTTAGGGCTATTGCTCGGTTTTGTTTTACTGCTAGTGGTAGGTTTAGGGCTAGTAATATGATTAGATTTAGGATTAGGTTTAGTGTTAGTGTGAGGCATAGGCTTAGGATTAAGGCTAGGATTAAGGATTGGGCAAGTGTTAGGGATACAGTTAGGGTAACGGTAAGGGCTAAGATTAGAACTTGTTATAGGGCTAGTGTGAGAATTATTGTTAGTATTAGGGCTAAGGATAGGGTTAGGGTTAGTGATAGGGCTAAATTAGGGCTAGGATTAGGTGTATGATTAGTGTTCAGCTTAAGCATAGAATTAGGGTTAGATTTAGGATTTAGTTTAGGGTAAGCTAGGTTAGTTGTAGAGGTAGGGTGATGTTTAGAATAAGTGTTAGGATTAGGGTTATGATTAAGGCTAGGTTTAGGGGTAGTATGAGTGTTATGATTTTTTTAGGGTTAGGGCTAGGATTAGGAGTATGGCTAATTTCAAGTCTAGAATTATGTTTAATGATATTTTTAGGGTTAGGATTATGGGTACGTCTAGTGTAAGGTTTAGGTTTAGGGTTAGGGTCAGTATTAGGGCTAGAGGTATTATTAAGGTGAAGGTCTAGGTTAAGGTTTGGAATAGGTTAAGGCTTAAATTTAGGGATTGAATTAGCATAGGGTAAGGGTTTGTGTAATGATAAGCTTAGAATTAGGGTTCATGTTAAGTTTAGGGAAATAGATAGGTATAGGATTAGAGATAGGTGTTAGGTTTAGGCCTAGGGTTAGCATTAGGTTTAGGGTTATTGTTATGGTAATGTATAGGGTTAGGGCTAGGGTTGTGGTTATGACTAGGGCTAGGATGAGGTTTAGGGTTAGGGTTAGGGTTAAAGCTCAGGTTAGGGCTCAGATTAGGGCTAGGATTTGGGTTAATTTAGTGCTAGGGATAGGATTACAGATAATGTAAGTACAAGTGTTACAATTAGGGCTAATTTTAGGGTTAAGATTAGGGTTAAGATTAGTGTTAGGGTTAGTGTTAGGATTAGGGTTTAGAGCTAGGATTAATGTTAGTGTCAGAGTCAGTGTCAGGGTTAGTTTTAGGGTTTGGCTTAAAACTCGAATTAGGGCTCAGGTTAGGGGTAGGTGTATGGTTAGGGTTTGGTTTAGTTTATGTGTTAGGATTAGAGCTTATGGCTCGGTTTTGTTTTAGGGATAGGGCTAGGATTAGGGCTAGTTTTAGGATTAGTGTTAGGGTAAGGGCTAGTGTTAGGGTTAGGCTTAGGCTTTGGGTTAGGGTTAGATTTAGCAATAGAATATGATCTAAAGTTACTGCTTGGGCTATGGATAAGGCAAGGGTTAGGACTAAGTTTAGGCCTAGGGTTAGGGTTACGTTAAGGGATAGGGTTAGAACTAGTGATAGGGCTAGTGTGAGAGTTAGATTTATTCTTAGATCTAAGGTTAAGGTTAGTTTTAAAGATAGGGTGAAATTAGGGCTAAGATTAGGGATAGGGTTAGAATTGGGATTAGGGCTAAGGTTAGGGTTAGGGTTAGGATTAATCTAGGTTTAGGTTTAGATAAGTGCTGGGGTTTTTTTTAGGGTTAGGGCTAGGAATAGGGCTAGGGCTAATTTCAGGTGTGGGGTTACTGTTGAGGAGAGGACAGTTTTAGGATTAGGTTTATGGCTAGGTCTAGTGTAAGGGTTAGGTTTAGGGTTAAGGGTCAGGTTTAGAGCTAGGGTAATTATTAGGTCAGGATCAGGCTAGAGTTTGGTTGAGGTTAGGGTTTAGGGTTAGGGTTCAAATAAGCATTAGTGTCAGGGTTAGGGTAATGATAGGGTTTTTTTTTAGGGTTCAGATTATGTTTACGGTAATTGATAGGGTTAGGTTAGGCCTAGGGTTAGCATTAGGGTAATGGTTATGGTTAGGATAATGGATAAGGTTAGAGTTAAGGTTAGGGTTAGGGTTTTGGTCAGGAATAGGTCTTTAGTTAGGGTTAGAGTTAGGGTTAGAACTAGGGTTAGTGTTAGGATTATATTTAGCATAAAGGTTAGGTTTTGAGCTAAGGTTAGGGCTAGGGCAACGGTTAGGTTTAGAGTTAGGTCTAGGGATAAGATTAAAGTATGGTTAGGGTTAGGGTTGGATTAGGGCTAGCATCATCATTAGGGGTAGGGTTATGGTTAGAGTAATGGATATGGTTAGATTTAGGCATAGGGTTATGGTTAGTGTTAGATTGAGTTTTAGGTTTAGGGTTAGGGCTATGGTAATGTTTAGATTTATGGTAAGGTTTAGGGTTTGAACTAGAGTTTGATCTATGGTGAGTGTGAGGTTTAGGATTAGGTCTAGTGTTACTTTTCTAGTTAGGTTTAAGGTTAGGGTTAGGCCTAGGGTTATCACTAGGTTTATGGTTAGTTTTAGAGTAATGGGTAGGTTTAGAGCTAGGTTTAGGGGTAGGGTTAAGTTTAGGATTAGGGCTAGTGTTAGGGGTATATTTAGGGATAGGTGTAGGTTTATGTTTAGGATAAAGGTTAGGCTTGATCTAGGGTTTGGATTAATCAAGTGTTAGGTTAGGGTTAGGGTTAGGGTTTTTCTTAGGCCTAGGATTAGCTCTAGTTTTTTGTTAGGTTTAGGCCTAGAGTTAGGGCTGTGCATAATATAAGAGGTAGTGTTATGATTAGGGCTAGTTTTAGGGTTAAGATTATGGCTAGGTTTAGTCTTAGGTTTAGATTTTTGGTTAGGGTCAGATTTAGAGTAGGTTACTCTTAAAGGCAGGGTCAGTGTTTGGGTTAGAGTTAGAGTTATGGTTACAGCCAGAATTAGAACTAGGTTTAGGCCTGGGGTAGGGTTAGTGTTTGTGTTAGTTTAAGGGTTACTTTGAGAGCTAGGGATAGGTTTTTGTTTAGGTCTAGGGCTAGTGTTAAGGCTATATTTAGGATTTGGTTTATGTCTAGGGCTAGTGTTAGGGTTTGGTCTAGGGTTAGGTGAGTTTTAGACCTAGGGTTAGTGTAGGGTCAAAATAATGTTCAGGGTTACCATTACAGTTTGAAATAGGGTTAGAGCTAGAGTGAGGGTAGGGTTATGACTATTAATATAGTTAGGATTTTTGTTATCTTAAAGATTAGGGATAGGTCTAGGGTTACCTTTAGGGTTAGGGTTTCACTTTGTGTAAGGGATAGGCTTAGAGCTAGGGTTAGGGCTAGAGTTAGGTTAGGTTTAGAGTTAGGGTTAAATCTAGGTTTAGGGCACAGATTAGGGCTAATTTTTGTGTTAGGGTTAGGGCTAATATTATGGCAAAGGATAATGTAAGAACTAGGGTTACACTTAGGTTTAGGGGTAGGGGTAGGTCTAGTGTTAGGGTTAGGTTTAATATTAGTGTGATATTTATAGCTAGGTTAGTATTAGGATATGATTCAGAGACAGTGTTAGATTTAGGGTTAGAGTTAGGACTCAAATAAGGGCTAGGATTACTGTTACGATTCAGTTTAAGTTGAGGGTGGTCTTTAGAGCTAGGGTGACTCTTAAGATATGAGTCAGCGTCAGGTTTAGTTTTAACATTGGGGTTATTACTCGAATTAAGTCTAGGCTTAGGTCCAGGAGTATTGTTATGGTTTGGTTTAAATTAAGGTTTAAGGTTAGGAGTATTGATCAGTTTTTTTTTTTTTTTTTTTGAGAGAGAGAGAATATTTTAATATTTTTATTTTTTTAGTTTTTGGTGAACACAACATTTTTAAATTATATTTTTATTGTTTCTGAGGATCAAACCCAGCACCCCGCACATGCCAGGCGAATGCACTACTGCTTGAGCCACCTCAGCCTCTATTGCACAGTTTTGTTCTAGTCCTAGGTTATATGATTAGTGTTAGGGTTAGGGCTAGTTTTTGTGTTAGGTTTAGGCTTAGGGTTATGTTAAGACTTGGAGTTAGGGTTAGATCTTGGGTTAGTGCTAGGTCTAAGGATAGGGCAAGGGTTAGGGCTAGGTTTAGGGTTATGGTAAATGATACGGATAGAGCTAGGATTAAGGCTAGGGCAAGAGTTAGAGTTAGTCTTAGGTCTAGGGTTATGGTTAGTTTTAGGGATAGGGCTAATCAGGGAAAGGATTAGAAATTAGGGTTAGTGTTCAGTTAGGCCTAGCATTAAGGCTAGGTTAAGGGTTACGTTTAGGTTAAGGAATGTGTTATAGCTAGGTTTAGAGGTAGAGTGAGGGTTAGAATTAGAATTATGGCTAGGATTAGCATTAGAGTTATGATTAAGTTATGATTAAGGCTAAGTTTAGGGCTAAGATGAGGGCCAGGGTTTGTTGTAGGGTTAGGTCTAGAATTAGGGCTAGGGATAATGTCAGGTCTAGTGTTACAGTTAGGAGTAGAATTAGGATTAGGTCTATGTCTTAGACTAGTGTAAGTGTTAAGTTTAGGGTAAGGGTCAGTTTTAGAGCTAGGGGTATTTTTAGGTTCAGGGTCAGGTTTACGGTTTATATTAGGTTAATATTTAGGGATTGGGCTCAAATGAGAATTAGGGTTAGAAGTAAGTTTAGGGTAATTAATAGGGTTAGGTTTAGGGTTCAGTGTAGGTTTAGAGTAATGGGGAGATTTAGGGTTTGCGATAGGGTTAAGGTTAGGCCTAGGGTTAGCATTAGGATTATGGTTATCATAAAGGTAATTTATTGGGTTAGGGTTAAGGTTAGGGTTAGGGCTAAGGTTAGGGTTATTGTTAGAGATAAGGCTAGGCTTATGTTTAGGCCAAAATTTAGGCTTTGAGTTATGCTTAGGTCTAAGGTGAGGGTTAGGCTTAGGGTTAGGGCTAGGTTTAGGGTTAGGGTTATGTTTATGGTAGGTTTAGGCCTTGGATTAGGGCTAGGTTTTGTGTTAGGTATATGTCTAGGCTTAATGCTATGGGTAATGTAAGATCCAGGGTTCTAATTAGGGATAGTTTTAGGGTTAGGGTTATGGCTAGGTATAGTGTTAGGTTTAGATTTTGGTTTAGAGTCAGTTTTAGAGCTAGGTTTAGTGTTAGTGTCAGGGTCAGTGTTCAGATTAGAGATAGGGTGAAAGCCAGAATCAGGAGTAGGGTTAGGTCCAGGGGTAGTATTATTGTTTGGCTTAGGTCAGGGGTTATTTTTACAGCTAGAACTAAGGGTTTTTTTTAGGTCTAGGGCTAGAGATTTTACTAGATTTAGGATTAGGTTTAGGTATAGGGTAGTGTTAGGGTTAGGTTTAGGTAAAAGTTTACTGGTAGGGCTAGTTTCAGGATTCAATCTAGGATTAGGGTCAGGTTTAGACCTATAATTAGTGTTATGGTCATAATAAGGGTGAAGGTTAGGGTTAGGCTGTAGGTTATGTTTAGAGGTAGAATGAAAGCTAGGGTTTGGACTAGTAATAGGGTTAGTGTTTAATTTAGGCTAAGGATTACAATTAGGACTAGGGTTAGCATTATGGATAGGGTTTGGCTTAGGAAAAGGGATAGGGTTACAGCTAGGCTTAGAGCTAGGGTTAAGGTTAGGTTTAGGGCTAGGGTTAGGGTTAGGGTTAGGGTTATATCTAATTTTAGGGCTCAGATTAGGGCTATTTTTGTTTTGGTGTTATGGGTAGGGTTAGGACTATGGCTAATGTAAGAACTAGGGTTGTTATTAGGGTTAGTTTTAGGGTTAGGGTTTGAGCTAGGAATGGTGTTAGCATTTGCTTTATGGTTAGGGTGATATATAGAGCTAGGGTTAGTGTTTGGATATGAGTCACAGTAAGGGTTAGTTTTAGTCCTAGGACTCGAATTTGAGCTATGGTTATGGCTAAGTTGTAGTGTTAGGGTTTGGTTTAGGTTAGGTTTAGGTTTAAGTTAATGGCTCGGTTTTGTTCTAGGGCTAGGGCTAGCATTAGGCTTAGTTTTATGTTTAGTGATAGTGTTCCACTAGTGGTAGGGTGAGGGTTAGGCTTAAGGTTAGTGTTACATTTAGAATTATGGTTAGATCTAGGGTTAGGGCTAAGGCTAGGGCTAGTGTTAGGGTTATGGTAATGGATAGGTTTAGAAATAGAAATAGGGCTAGGTTGAGAGTTAGAGTTATTCTTAGGGCTATAATTAGGGATTTGCTTAGGGTTAGGGCTAAATTAGGGCTAGATTAGCACTAGGTTTAGTTTAAGGGTTAGGTTAATGTTTAGGGCTAGAATTAGGGTTAGTTTTAGTGTTAGGGTTATGGTTAGTTTTAAGGGAAGGGGTGAGGTTATGGCTAGGTTCAGGGCTAGGGTGAGGGTTAAAATTAGGTATAGGAATAGGGTGAGTGTTCGGGTTAAGATTAAGGCTAGGTTTATGGCTAGGATGAGGGCTAGGGTTTGTGTTAGGGTTTGAGCTAGGATGAGGGCTAGGGCTAATGTCAGGTCTAGGGTTTTGGTTAGGAATAGTGTTAACTTTAGGTTTATGGCTAGATCTAGTTGAAAGTTATGTTTAGGGTAAAGGTCAGGATTAGAGCTAGATGTATTATTATGGTCAGAGTCCAGTTTAGGGTTTGGTTTAGAATCAGGTTTAGGGTTAGGGCTCAAATTAGCATAAAGTTTAGGGTTACAGTATTGGATAGTGTTAGGTTTAGAGTTCAGGTTAGGTTTAGAGTAATAGATAGGGTTAGTGTTAGCGATAGGATTAGGGTTAGGCCAAGGGTTAGCATTTGGGTTAGGTTTATGTTTAGGGTAAAGGATAGGGTTAGTGCTAGTGTTAGGGCCTTTGTTAACCTTAGGATTTTGGCTAGGTTTAGAGATAGGTCTAGGTTTAGAGATAGGTCTAGTGTTAGTGTTAGGTTTAGCAAAAGTGTTAGGGATTGAGCTAGGGTTAGGGCTAGGGTGTGGGTTAGGTTTAGAGTCAGGGCTATGGCTAGTGTTATGGCTTGGGTTAGCATTAGGGTTAGGGTTATGTTTCAGGTAATGGATAGAGTTTATGCTAGGATTTGTGCTATGGTTACATTTAGGATTAGAGCTAGGTTTAGTGTTAGGTTTAGGGTTAGGACTATTGTTATGTTTAGGGTAAGGATTAGAGTTTGAGTAAGGTTAGGGCCAGGGCCAGTGTTAGGGTTAAGGTTAGTGCTAGGGATAAGGTTAGGATTACACCTAGGTGTAGGTTTAGGGCTAGGATTAGGTGTAGGTTGTGTGTGAGGTTTAGGGCTTGTGTTAGATGTATGGGTAATGTAAGAGCTAGGGTTATGGTTTGGGTAGATGTAGGGTTTTTCTAGTGTTTGGTTTAGTTTTTCGGTTAGGATTGGTTTAGAGCTAGGGTTTGTGTTAGGGTAAGTGTCTAGGATTAAGTGTAGGGTTACAATTAGGGATAGATTTAGGGTTATGTTTATGGTTACTTTTAGTATAAGGGTTAGATTTAGGGTAAGGGTCAAGTTTAAAGCTAGATGTATTAATAAGGCCAGGGTATGGCTTACGGTTCAGTTTAGGTTAAGGTTTAGGTTTAGGTCTTTAATTAGTGTTAGGGTTAGAGTTATGGTTAGGGTAATGAATAGGCTTAGGATGAGGAGATATAGGTTAGTTTTAGGGTAATGGATAAGTTTAGGGATTTTGATAGAGTTAGGGTTAAGCCTAGGGTTAGAATTAGGGTTAGAATTATGGTTAAAGTAACGAATAGGATTAGTGTTAGTCTTGGGGCTAGGGTTATGGTTAGGATTAGGGCTAGGGTTAGGGTAGTGTATAGAATTAGAGCTATGTTTAGGGCTATGGTTAAGGTTAGGATTAGGGCTAGTGTTAGGTTAGGGTTTGGGATTGGGCTAGGGTTATGTTAAGGGTAAAGTTTAGGCTTTGAGCTAGGGTTAGGTCTAAGGGGAGGGTTAGGGTTAGGTTTAGGGCTAGGGTTAGTTCAGGGTTACACTTAGGGCTAGGTTTAGGCCTAGGTTTAGGGCTAGGTTTTGTGTTATTTTAGGCCTAGGGTTAGGGCCATGGGTTGTTATAAGCTAGGGTTATGATTAGGGATAGTTTTAGGGTTAGCATTATGGTTAGGTGTAGTGTTAGGATTAGATTTTGAGTTAGGGTAACTTTGGAGCTAGGTTTATGTTAAGGTCAGGGTCAGTGTTCAGGTTAGAGTGAATGTTTGGGTTAGTGCCGGAAATAGGACTAGGGTTAGGTCTAGAAGTAGGGTTAGTGTTTGGGTTATGTTAAGGGTGATTGTTAGGGGTAGGGCAAGTTTGTTTTTCAGGTCTAGGGCTAGAATTATGGCTAGATTTATGATTGGGTTTATCTCTAGGACTAGTGTTAGGTTTAGGTTTAGGTATAGGATTACTGGTAGGGCTAATGTTAGAGTTTGGGTTCGGGTTAGGGTCAGGTTTAGACCTACGATTAGTGTTAGGGTCAGTATAAGTTTCAGGGTTAGGATTAGGGTTTGGGTTATGGTTAGTGCTATAATGAGGGCTAGGGTTAGGACTAGTAATAGGTTAGTGTTTGTGTTAGTCTATGGATTAGGGTTAGTACTAGGGTTAGCATTAGGTTTAGGGTTTGGCTTAAGGTAACAAATAGGATAAAAGCTAGGTTTAGGGAAGGGTTAGGGACTGGCTTATGGCTAGGTTTAGTGTTAGGGTTAAAGATAGGGTTAGCACTCAGTTTAGGGCCAGGTTTTGGGTTAGGTTAGGGCTAGTGATAGGACTGCAGCTAATGTATGAACTAGGATTATGATTAGGGCCAGTTTTTTGGTTAGTGTTATGGCTAGGTCAAGTGTTAGGGTAAGGATTAGTGTTACCATGAGATTTAGAGCTAGAGTTAGTGTTAGGTTCAGGGTCAGTGTTCAGGTTAGAGTTAGCTTTATGTTTAAAGCCAGAAATATCACTAGAGTTTGGTCTAGGGGTAGGGTTAGTGTTTGGGTTAGGTTAAGGTTTATTACTAGGGCTATGGCTAGGTTTTTGTTTATGTCTAGGGCTAGAGATATGGCTAGATTTAGGATTAGGTTTAGGTCTAGGGCTAATGTTAGGGGTAGGTTTAGGAATAGGTTTATTTCTATTGCTAGTGTTAACGTTCAGTATAGGGTTAGGGTCAGATTTTGACCTACAGTTACAATTAGGGTCAGAATAACTGTCAGGTTTGAGTTATGGTTAGAGCCTGAATGAGGGCTAGGGTTAGTACTAGTAATAGGGTTATGGTTTGGGTTAGGCTAAGAATTTGGGTTTTGGTTTAGGTTAAGCATTAAATTTAGGGCTATGGCTCAGTTTTTTTAGGGCTATGATTAGGGCTAGTTTTAAGATTAGTGTTAGGTTTAGGACTAGTGTTAGGGTTAGGTTTAGTCTTAGATTTAGAGTTAGATTTAGAGTTAGGATTAGATCTAGGGTTAGGTGTAGAGCTAATGATATGGCTAGCATTAGTTCTAGTTCATAGCTAGGATTAGGGTTATGATAAAAGTAAGGTTAGAACTAGGTATAGGGCTAGGGCGAGAGTGAGAGTTAGTCTTAGGTATAGGCTTAGGGTTTGGTTAGGTATAGGGCTTAATTAAGGCTAGGAATAGGGCTAGGTTTATGTTTATGTTTAGGCCTAGGGTTAGTTTTGGGTTTAGGGTTAGGTTTAGTGTAAATGATGGGCTTAGACCTATGTTTAGGCCTAGGACTAAAGTTAGAATTAGGGTTAGGGCTAGGGTTTCTTTAGAGTTATGATTAAGGCTAGGTTAAGGGCTAGGTTGAGAGCTAGGGTTTGTATTTTTGTTAGGGCTAGGATTATTGTTAGGGCAAATGTCAGTTCTAGGGTTATGGTTATGGATAGTTTTAGGGTTAGGTTTGTGGTTATGTTTATTGTAAGGGTTAGATTTAGGGTAAGGGTCAAATTTAGAGATAGGGGTATTATCAGAGTCTGGGTAATGTTTAGGGTTTTGTTTAGGTTAGGGTTTAGGGTTAAGGCTCAAATTATCATTTGGGTTTAGGTTAGGGTAATGATAGAGTTAGGTTTAGGTTTCAAATTAGGTTTAGCATAATGGATAGGGTTACGGTTAGGCAGGATTTAGGCCTCGGGTTAGCATTAGAATTAGGGCTATGTTTAGGTTAATTGATAGGGTTAGAGCTAAGTTTAGGGCTAGGGCTATGGATAGGATTAGGGCTAGGGTTAGGTTTAGGGTTAGAGTTAGGGCTATGGTGTGTGTTAAGGTTATGTCTCGGATAACAGCTAGGGCAAATGTCAGGTCTATGTTTACGTTAGGAATAGTTTTAGCATTAGGTTTATGGCTAGGTCTAGTATAAGGTTTAAGTTAAGGGGTAGGATCAGGGTTAGAGCTAGGTATATTATTACGGGAAGGGTCAGAGTTAGGGTTTGGTTTAGGTTAAGTTTGGGATTAGGGCTCAAATTAGCATTAGGGTTAGGGTAATGATAGGGATAGGTTTAGGGTTCAAGTTAGGTTTAGGTTAATGAATAAGGTTAGGGCTACTGATAAGGCTAGATTTAGGCCTAGGGTTACCATTAGGGTTATGGTTAGGTTTCGGTTAGTGGATAGGGTTAGAGCTAGTGATAAGGCTAGGGTTAGGGTTAGGATTCTGGTTAGGGTTAACATAAGGTTTTGTGCTAGGCTTAGGGTTAGGGTTAGGCTTAAAATTAGGGTTAAGTCTCAAATAAGGGCTAGGTTTTTGATTTCTTTAGGGCTAGGGTTAGGGCTATGTCTAATTATTAACTAGTGTTACAATTTGTGCCAGTGTTTGGGTTAGGGTTAGGGTGATGTTTAGAGCATGGGTTATATTTAGGGTCAGTGTCAGGGTCAGGGTTAGTTTTAGTGTTAGGTTTAGGACTCGAATTAGGGCTAAAGTTAGTTGCAGGTGTTGGGTTAGGTTTTGAAGGGTTACTGTTAGGGCTATGTCTCAGTTTTGTTTCAGGGCTAGGGCTAGGGTTAAGGCTAGATTTTGGATTAGCGTCAGGGTTAGGGCTAGTGTTAGAGTGAATTTTAGGGTTAGGGTTAGATTTAGAGTTAGGGTTGATCTAGGGTTAGGGCTCGTGCTAGGGTTAGGGCTATGGTGAGGGTTATGGTAAGGAACATGGTTAGAACTAGGGATATGTGTAAAGTGAGAATTATTCTTAGGAGTAGGCTTAAGGTGAAGGTTAGGGTTAGGGCTAAATTAGGGCTAGGATTAGGACTAGTGTTAAAGTTAGGGTTAATCCTAAGGGTTGGGCTAGGGTTAAGGTTAGCACTGTGGTTAGGGTTAAGTTTAGGGGAATGGGTGGGTTTACTGCTAGGTTTAGTGCTACAGTGAGAATTAAAATTAGGATTAGGCCTAGAATTATGGTTCAGTTTAGGATTAAGTCTAGGATTAGGGCGAGGATGAGGGGTAGATTTTCTGATAGAGTTAGTGCTAGAACTCAGGCTAGGTATAATATCAGGTTTAGGGTTATGGCTAAGGATAGTTTTAGGGTAAGGTTATGGCTAGGCCTAGTGTAAGGGTTAGGTTTATGTTAAAGGTCAGCTTTAGTGCTAGAATTATTATTAGTGTCACGGTCAGGGTCAGGGTTAGCATTTGATTTATGTTAATGTTAAGCGGTTAGGGCTCAAATTAGCGTTAAGGTTTGGTTTAGAGTTAAGATAATTGAAGGGTTTATTTTAGGTTTTATTTAAGGTTTAAGGTAAAGGATGGGTTAGGTTTAGGTGATCAGGTTAGGGTTAGCATTAGGGTTAGGGTTATGTTTCATGTAATGGATAGTTTTAGAGCTATGGTTAAGGCTAGGTTATGGTTGGGATAAAGTCTAGGGTTACGGTTAGGTTTAGGGCTAGGGCTAGGGCTTGGTTTAGGGTAAGTGTTAGGATTAGGTTAAGTGTTAGTTTAAGGTTAAGGTTATGGTTAGGGTTAGTGTTTGAAGTAGTGTTAGAGCTAGTGTGAGGGTTAGGTTTAGGTTTAGTTCTAAGTTCAAGATTATGGTTTAAGTTAGGTTTAGTGTTAGGGATAGGGTTTTAATTAGGGTTAGGGTAGTTGATATGGTTAGAGCTAAATTTTGGGTTAGGTTTAAGGTTACCATTAGGGCTAGGGTTAGGATTAGGATTTAGGATAGGGTTTGGGTTATGTTTTGTGTAAGAGTTAGGCTTTGAACTAGGGTTAGGACTAAGGAGAGGTTTAGGGTTAGAGTTAGGTTTTGGGTTAGGGCTAGGCTTAGGTTTATGCTTAGAGCTAAGTTTAGGCCTAGGCTTAACTCTAGGTTTTGTGTTAGGTTTAGGGCTTGGGTTAGGACTATGGGTAATGTAAAATCTAGGTTGATGTTTAAGGCAAGTTTTAGGTTTAGGGTTTTGACTAGGTCTAGTGTTAGGTCCAGGTTTTGGGTTAGTGTCAGGTTTAAAACTAGTTTGTGTGTTAGGATCAGGTCAGTGTTCAGGATAAGTTAGGTTTAGGGTTAGAGCCAGAATTAGGACTACGGTTAGGCATATGGTAAGTATTTGGTTTAGGTTAAGGGTTATTTTAAGGCTAGTGGTAGGAGTTTGTTTAGGTCTAGGGCTAGAGTTATAGCTATATTTAGGATTAGCTTTGGGTCTAGGTGTAGTTTTAGGCTTGGGTATAAGTATAGGGTTACCGATAGGTCTAATGTTAGGTTTTGGTTTAGGTTTAGGGTCAGTTTTAGACCTAGGGTTACTTTTAGGGTCAGATGAGTGTCAGGGTTAGGTTTAGAGGTAGAATGAGGGCTAGGGTTAAGACTAATAACATGGCTAGAGTTAAAGTTAGGTTAAGGATTAGGGTAAGAACTAGGGTTTGCATTTTGGTTAGGGTTCGGTTTAGGGTAAGGGATAGGGTTAGAGCTAGGGTTAGGGCTAGGGTTAGGGTTAGGTGTAGGGCTTGTGTTAGGGTTAAGATCAGGGTTAAAGGTAGGTTTAGGGCTCAGATCCAGGGTAGGAGTTGTGTTAGGGTTAATGCTAGTGTTAGTACAATGACTAAAGTATGAACTAGGTTTACAATTAAGTCTAGTTTTAGGGTTACAGTTAAGGCTAGGTCTAGTGTTAGGGTTAATTTAAGTTAGGGTGATGATTAGAGCTAGGATTAGTGTTAGAGTCAGCGTCAGGGTCAGAGTAATTTTTAGAGTTAGGGTTAGGGCTAGGTGTAAGGTTTGGGTTTGGTTTAAGTTAAATGTTTGGTTTAGGGATATGGCTTGGTTTTGTTTTATGGCTAGGGCCAGGGCTAGGGCAAGTTTTAGGATAAGCATTATGGTTAGGGGTAGTGTTAGGGTTTGGTTTGGCTTATGATTACAGTTAAATTTAGAGTTAGGTTTAGATTTAGATTTAGGTTTAGATCTAGATTTGGGATAGGGCTAAGGATAGAACTAGGGCTAGGGCTAGGGCAAGAATTCTAGTTAGTCTTAGGGCTAGTTTTAGGGTTAGGATAGGATTAGATTAGGGCTAGGATTAGTGATAGGCTTAGTGTTAGTATTAGGCCTAGGGTTAGGACTGGGGTTAGGGTTAAGTTTAGGGTTATGGTTAGGTTTATGGTAAGGGATGTGGTTATAGGTAGGTTTAGGGCTAGGGTGAGGGTTAGAATTAGAGTTAGGGCTTGGGTTATGGTTCAGGTTAGGATTAAAGCTAGGTTTAGGGCTAGGATTATGGTTAGGGCTAATTTCAGGTCTAGGTTTATGGTTAAATATAGTTTAAGTTTAGGTTTATGGCTACGCCTTGTTTAAACATTATGTTTAGGGTTAGGGTCAGGCTTAGTGATAAGGGTATTATTAGGTTCATGGTCACAATTAGTGTTTTTGATAAGTCAAGGATTAAAGTTAGGACTCAAATTAGCATTAAGATTAGGATCAGCATAATGATAGGGTTAGGTTTAAGTTTCAGATTTGATTTAGGGTAATGGATAGGGTGAAGTTTAGGGAGAGGGTTAGGTTTAGACCTAGGGTTAGCCTTAGGGTTAGAGTTATGGTTAGGATAATGGATAGGGTTAGAGCTAGGGTTACAGCTAGGGTTATGGTTAAAATTAATGATAGGGTTAGAGTTAGGTTTAGGGTTAAAGCTAGGGTTAGGGCTCAGAATAGGGCTAATATTTGGGTTAAGTTAGGGCTAGGGTTAGGTTACAGCTAATGTAAGTACTTGTTAAGTTTAGTGTTAGGGTTTAGGACTACGTCTAGTGTTAGGTTTAGGTTTAGGGGCAGGGTGATGTTTAGACCTAGGGTTAGTGTTAAGGTCAGAATCAGGATGAGGTTTAGTTTTAGGGTTCAGCTTAAGACTCGAAGTATTGCTTGGGTTAGGGCTGGGTGTAGGAATATGGCTTGGTTTATGTTAAGGATTAGGGTTAGGTCTATGGCTTGGTTTTGTTTTAGTGCTAGGGCTAGGGTTAGGGCTATTTTTAGGATTAGCCTTAGGGTTAGGGCTAGGGTTAGGTTTAGGTTTAGGCTTATTTTTAGGGTTAGATTTTGAGTTAGGCTTAGATCTAGGTTTATGTCCAGGGATATGAATAGGGCTAGTGTTAGACCTACGATTCAGGCTAGGATTAGGCTTCCAGTAATGTATAGGGTTAAAACTAGAGTTAGGGCTAAAGTGAGAGTTAGAGTTAGGATTACAATAGGTTTTGGGTTAGAATTAGGGTTAGAGTTACATCTAGGATTAGTGGTAGGGTCAGTATAAGGGTCAGGGTTGTGGTTAAAATTTGGCATAGGGTTAGAGCTAGAATGAGAGCTAGGGTTAGGGCTATTTATAGAGTTAGTGTTTTGATTAGCCTAAGGATTAGGGATAGGTCTAGGTTTATCCTTAGGTTTAGGTTTTGCTTAGGGTAAGTTATTGGTTTATAGCTAAGTTTAGGGCTAAGATTAGGGTTAGCGTTAGGGTTAAATCTAGGTTTAGGTCTTGGATTAGGGCTAGTTTTGGTGTTTTGGTTATGGATAGTATTCAGGCCACAGATAATGTATGAACTAGGGTTAAAATTAGATTAGTTTTAGTGTTAGTGTTAGGTTTAAGTTTAGGGTGACATTTATAGCTAGGATTTTTGTTAAGATAAGAGTCAGGTGAGGGTTTGTTTTATTTTTAGGGATAGGACTCAAATTATTGTTAGGGTTATTCTTAGCTTTCAGTTTAAGATGAGGCCGGTGTTTAGAGCTAGGTTGAGTGTTAGGATATGAGTCAGGGTCAGTGTTAGTTTTAAAGTTAGTGATAGAACTCGAATTAGGGCTAGGGATAGGTCTAGGTTTAGTGTTAGGGTTTGTTTTAAGTTAATGTTTAGGGTTAGGGCTATTGCTTGGTTTTGTTTTAGTCCTAGGGTTAGGTTTAGGGCTAGTGTTAGTGTTAAGCTTATGCTTAGGGTTAGGGTTAGATTTTAAGTTAGGGTTAGATCTACAGTTAGGGCTGGGACTAAGGATAGGGCAAGGGTTAGGGCTAGGGATAGGGTTATGGTAAAAGATAGGTTTATGGTAAGGGATAGGGTTAGAACTAAGGATAGATATAGGGTGAGAGTTTGAGTGAATCTCAGATCTAGGATTAGTGTTAGGGTTAGAGATAGGGCTAAATTAGTGCTAGGATTAGGGCTAGGTTTATTGTTTGGCTTAAGCCTAGAGTTAGGGTTAGGGATAGGGTTAAGTTTAGGGTAAGAGATTTCATTATAGTTAGGTATAGAGGTAGGGTGAGGGTTAGAATTAGGGTTAGAGATAGGGTTGGGGTTAGGGTTATGATTAAAGCTAGGTTTAGGGCTAGGATGAGGGCTAGGGTTTGTTTTAGGTTTAGGACCAGGATTAGGGCTAGGGCTAATTTCAGTTCCAGAATTATGGTTAAAGATAGTTTCAGGGTTAGGATTATGGCTACGTCTATGGTAAGAGTTAGGTGTAGGGTTATATTCAAGTTTAGAGCTAGGGGTTTTATTAGGGTCAAGGTCAGGTTTAGGGTATGGGATAGGTTAAGGTTTAAAGTTAAGGCTTAAATCAGTGTTAGTGTTAGTGTTAGGGTAATGATACGGTTATCTTTAGGTTCAGGTTAGGTTCAGGCTAATAGATTGGGTTAAGATTAGGGATAAGTTTAGGTTCATGCCTAGGGTTAACATTAGGGTTATGGTTTTTGTTATGGTAATGGATAGATTTAGAGATCGATTTAGGGCTATGTTTATGGTTATGAGTAGGGCTAGGATTAGGGCTAAGTTTTGGGTTAAGTTAGGGATAGGGTTAGGGTTAGGGATAATGAAAGTACTAGGGTGAAGTTTAGGGCTAGTTTTAGGGTTTTAGGGCTAGAGTTAGTGTTAGGGTTAGGTTTAGGGTTAGGTTGATGTTTGGAGGTAGTAGTGTTAGGGTCAGTATCAGTTTCAGGGTTAGTTTAAGGATTGGGCTTACAACTCATATTAGGGTTAGGGTTAGGGCTAGGTTTAAGGTTACATTTTGGTTTAGGTTTAGGATTAGGGTTATAGCTATAGCTCAATTTTGTTTTAGTGTTAGGGCTAGGGTTAGGGCTAGTTTTAGGATTAGTGTTATGGTTTGGGCTAGTGTTAGGGTTTGGATTAGTCTTCAGGTTAGGGCTCAATTTAGAGTTAAGTTTTGTCTAAGGTTAGTGCTAGGGGAAAGGATACGGCAAGGGTTTAGTACTAGGGTTAGGGTTATGGTAAGGTTTAGAACGAGTGAAAGGTCTAATGTGAGATTTACCATTAGTCTTAGGACTAGGGTAAGGGATAGGGCTAAATTATGGCTAAGATTAGGGCTAGGGTTAGTGTCAGGGTTAGGTCTAGAGTTTGGGTTAGGATTATAATTAAGGCTAGTTTAGGGATAGGATAAGGGATAGGGTTTGTATTAGGGTTAGGGCTAGACTTATAGCTAGGATTAATGTCAGGTCTGGGGTTACAGTTAGGGATAGTTTTAGGGAAAGTTTTACTTCTAGGTCTATTGTAAGGGTTAGGCATAGGGTAAGAGTCATGTTTAGAGCTAGGGGAATTATTAGGGCCAGGGTCAGTGTTAGGGCTTGGTTTAGGTTTGAGTTTAGGGTTACGGCTTGAATTAGAGTTAAGTTTAGTGTTAAGGTAAAGATAGGGCTAGGTTTAGGGTAATTGATAGTTTTGGGGATAGTTATATGGTTAGGGTTAGTGCTAGGGTTAGCATTAGGATAAGAGTTATGTTTAGGGTAATGGATACAGTTAGATTTAAAGATAGGGCTAGAAATATGGTTAGGATTATTCTTGGGTTAGGGTGAGGGTGAGGGTTAGGATTAAAGCTAGCTTTATGGCTCGGATGAGGGTTTGTGTTAGGGCTAGTCCTAGGATTAAGGCTCAGGCTAATGTCAGGTTTAGCATTACAGTTAAGGATAGTTGTAGGGTTTGGTTATGAATAGGTCTACTGTAAGAGTTAGGTTTAGAGTAAAGGTTAGGTTTAGGGCTAGGTGGGTTATTATGGTCGGGGTCAGGATTAGGGATTGGTTTCAGTTAAGGTTTAGAGTTAAGGCTCGAATTAGCATTAAGTTTAGAGTAAAGGACATGGATAGGTTTTAGGGTTCAGGTTAGGTTTAGGGTTTTGGAATGCCTTAGGGATACCTATACAGTTAGCTTTAGTCCTATTGTTATCATTTGGGCTAGGCTTAAGTTTAGGGTAAAAGATAGAATTACAGCTAGGGTTAGGGATAGGTTTATGGTTAGGATTAGGGCTAGTATTAGGATTAGGGTTAGGGTTATGTTTAGTACTAGGGTTAGAGTTAGGTTTAGGGTGAGTGTTATGGTTGGAACTAGATTTAGGGCTAGGGCGAGGGTTAGGTTTAGAGTAGGTCTAGGGTAAATGTTAGGGTTAGGGCTATGTTTAGCATTAGGGTTAGGGTTAGAGTTATGGTAATAGATACAGTTAGAGCTAGGGTTTGGGCAATGGTTACATTTAAAATTAGGGTTAAAGTCAGTTTTAGGGATAGGGGTATGTTAATGTTTAGGGTTAGGATTAGGGCTCAGTTTAGAGGTAGTGGTAGGGTTAGAGTTACTTTATTCAAATTTCTTTGATAAAATCCAGGATTCATCTTTAACTAACCTTACTCTGTTTCCCAGGTTTAGTCCTTTTGGTTCAACTGTTTGGTGTCCAGAACAGTTAATATTTTCATTTTACTTAATTTTGACCTATACGAGTAAATGTAAATGGACCTGAAAATCAAACAGGGTTTATTCTAGCTACTTGAAACTGCACACACACCCTCAATTCTTTATGGGGTCACTCTGGAATGTTCCTTGTGAGTGTAGGCCTAAGCTGAAACATGCAAAAACAACTTTATCTGAGAGCCCTTTAGGAGAATGCAGAGAATATGCATGCACTAAAATTCCTCCCATAATTATTTTGTCAGATTTGTTTGATACTGAGAAGGATTCATTATTTAGCTTGCCCCACAAATCTCTCCAAGTGTGGGACTTCTAGGATCAATTGTTCTCTAATTAGGTTAGTTATAGTGTTAGGTTTAGGGTTAGGGCTAGGGTTAGATGTAGTGTTAGCGTAGAGTAAGTTTTGTACAAATTTCTTTGATACTTGGATGGAGTCATCTTTTACCTAGCTTAGTATGCTCTTCAGGTTTGGGCCTTCTCATTTCAATGGTTCGCTCACAGGGACACTTTGTATTTTAAGGTTTCACTTCATATTGACCTATATAGGTAAATGAAAATGGAGGTTGAAATCAAACCATGTTGGTGCTAGCTGCTTGAAACTTCAAACACTGAATCAGTTCTCTGTGGGAACTCTCTGATTTGTTCCTTGTGAAAGTATCCCTAAGATAATGATGGCAAAAATAACTTTATCTGAGACCCCTTTAGCAGAAAACAGAGAAATATGTATGAACTGAAATACTACCTCAATTATTTGGTCATACATCTTTAATACTGCATAGGATTCATATGATAGCTTAGCCCAGTAGACTCCCCAAGTTTGGGACTTCTAGGATCATCAGTTTTTCAATCAGGTTAGTGTTTGTGTAAGGATAGTGTTAGGGCTAGTGTTAGAGCTAGTATTAGGGTTAGAGTTAGTTTTGTTCAAATTTCTTTGATACTGAGAAGGATTCATTTTTCTCCTAACCTTACTTAACTCCACATGTTTCGACCTCCTAGGTCCAATGGTTCACTGTAAGGAACAGTTTGTATTTTAAGGTTTCAGTTCATTTTGTCGTATACAGGTAAATGGAAATGGAGCTGAAAATCAAATAGCATTGATGCTAGCTACTTGAAACTTCACACTCCACCAATTCTCTGTGAGAAAAATCTGGTTTGTTCTTGTGAAAGTAAGCCTAAGCTGAAGCATGTATAAACAACTTTATCCAAGAGTCCATTAGGAAATAACATGGAAATATGCATGTACTGATATACTCCATCACTTTTTGGACAGATTTCTTTGATATTTCACAGCATTCATCCCTTAGGTTGCCCCAATAGGCTGCCCAAGTTTGGAAATTCTACATTCAAAAGTTTCATAAAAATCTTAGGGTTAGGGGAAGAGCTAGGGTTAGAGCTAGTGTTAGGGTTAGAGTTAGTTTTATTCAAAATTCTTTGATACTTGGCAGGATTTATCTTTTAGCTAGATTTACTGTGTTCCCCAGGTTTAGGCCTTCTCTGTTCACAGGTTCGCATTGAGGAACAATTTGTATTTTAAGATTTCACTTCATTTTTACCTATACAGGAAAGTTAATGGAGTTGAAAATCAAACAGGGTTTGTTCTAGCTGCTTGAAACTTCACACACTCCATCAGTTCTCTCTGTGGACTCTGGTATGTTCCTTGTAAAAGTTGGCCTATGCTTAAGCATGCAAAAACAACTTAATCTGAGAGCCCTTTAGGAGAAAACAGGAAAATATGCATGTACTGAAATACCACTCAAATTTATTTGACCACATTTGTTTGATGTTGCATAGGATTCATCACTTAACTTGCCCCACAGGCTGCTCAAGGGTGGGAATACTAGGATTAATAGTTCTCTAAAAGATTAGGGTTAATGTTAGGTTTATTGTTATGGCTAGGTCTAGGGTTAGAGGTAATGTTAGGGCGAGAGTTAGTTTTGTTCAAATTTCTTTGATACTGGGCAGGAGTCATCTTTTATCTAGCCTTAGTATACTCCCAAGTATGTTCTTCTCAATTCAATGTTTCACTATCATGAACACTTTGTATTTTAAGGTTTCACTTTATTTTGATTCCTATGGATCAATGGAAATGGAGGTGGAAATCAAACAGGCTTCCCTTCCCCTAAACCTAACCATAAACATAGCCCTATTCATAGGCCTAAGCTGAACACTAACCCTAGACCAATTTCTAGCCCTAATTAATCCCTAACCCTAACCCAAACTCTAGCCATAAAACTACCCTTAACTTTAGCTTTAGTCCTAAAACAAAACTGAGCCATAGGACTAACCTGAACCCTTAACCTAAACCAAATCCTAACCCTACATCTAGCCCTAAACCTACCCATAATTAGAGTCCTATCCTTAACCATAAAACAAACCATGACCCTGACTCTGACCCTAACACTAACCCTAGTTAAAAACCTCACCCTAAACCTAAACCTAATCCTAAAACTAGACTTAGTCCTAAATTTAACCCTAAAACTAGCCCCAATCGTAACCTTAGTTCTTACATTAGAATATCCCTAAGAAGAGCCCTAATGTAACCCAAAACCTAGCCCTAATCCAAGAACCAACCCTAGCTTCAATCCTAACTCGAAACCTAAACCTAGCCCTAACATTTACTCTAAACCTAACCCTGACTTTAATCCTTGCACTAAACCGAAACCTAACCCTAACCCTAGTACTGACTCTAACCATAAACCTAGCCTTAACTCTAGTTATAACCCTATCCATTACACAAACCCTAACACTAACCATAATGCTAATCCTCAGGCTGATTATACCACTATCCCTAAACCTAACCTAACCTGAGCCCCAACCCTAAAAATATTATTACCCTAAATGTAACCTTAAGCATAATGCAAACTAGAGTCCTAATCCTAACAATAGGCCTAACCCTAACCCTAATCCTAATCCTAACACAGACACTAACCCTAACCCTAACACTAAACCTAACACTAACCCTCACACCAACCCAAACCCTAAACCTAACATTAATCCTAACCCTCAACCTAACACAAACCCTAACACTAACACTAATTCTAACCCTAATCCTAAAACTAACTCTATCTGTATCCCTAACCCTAAACCTAACATTTATGCTAATCCTAAACCTAAACTTAACCCTAACCCTAACATAAAACCTACAACTAACCCTAATGTAAAACTAACCCTGACACTAACCTTAACCCTATCCTAACACTAACATTACCCTAACCCTAATCCTAACACTAAACCTAACACTAAACCTAATACAAACACTAACCTTATCACTAACACTAACCCTAATATAAACTTATCACTAAACCTAATGCTAAACCTAACCCCAACACTAACACTAACCCAAAACATAATGCTAAACTTATCACTAACCCTAACACTAAACGTAACCCCAACACTAATGCTAACCCTAAATCTAACCCTAAAACTTAACAGTAACACTAAACCTAATCTTAAAAATAAATGAAAACTTAACACTAACCATAACCCTAACCCCTAACCTAACACTAATACTATCCCTAACCATAACACTAACACTAACCCTAAACCCAACCTAAACCGTAACCATAACACTAACACTAACTTTAAACCTAACCTTAAACCTAACACTAAATCTAACACTAATCCTAACAATAACCCCAACATGAACACAAACCCTAACCTAACCCTAACCATAACTCTAACTTTAACCCTAACCCTAACACAAACCTTAATCAAAACCATAACCCTAACACTAAAATAACCCTAACCCTAACCTAACCCTAACCATAACCCTAACCATAATCTGAACCCTAACTCTATCACTAACACTAAGGCTAACACTAAACCTAAACCTAAGATTAACGCTAATCCTAACATTAACCCTAACACTAACACTCATATTAACCATATCCCTTACTCTAAATGAAACACTAACCCTAACCTTAACCGTAACACTAACCCACACCCTTATCCTAACACTAAACTAACCCTAATCTTAACCAAAACGCCAACCTTAATCCTGACCATAACACAAACCCCAATCCTAACACTAACACTAAAACTAACACTAACCCAAACCCTAACCCTAACCTTAACTTTTAAACTAAACATAAGCTTAACCAGAACCCTATCCCTAACCCTTACTCTAACACTAACACGAACCCTAGCACTAAACCTGACCCTAACCCTAACCCTAACACTAACCCTAACCCTAAACCTATCCCTAACTTTAACACTATCAATAACCCTAACCCTAACACTAACCCTAACCCTAAAACTAATCTTAAATTTAACACTAACCCTAAACCTAATCCTACTACTAACCCTAAACCTAACCCAAATTCTAACCCCAACCCATACCGTTACCCTAACCCTAAACCTAACCCTTACACAAACCCTAACCCTAATCTTACCCCTAAAAATAACCCTAGCCCTTAGTAAATTTAACCATAACACTAAATGTAATTCTAAACCTCACCCTATCCCTAACCGTAAACCTAATACTAACACTAAATCTAACACTAAATATAACTCAATCATTAATTCTAAACCTAACCATAACCCTAACACTAAAACTAACCTTAAAATTAACCCTACCACCAGCCCTAACACTTACACATATTCTAACCCTAATACTAACCGTAACACTTACCCTAATCCTAACCTTAAATTCACACTAACCCTAACTTTAACCCTAATCCAAACACTAACTCTAAACCTATCACTAACCCTAACACTATTCCTAATCCTAACCCTAAACATAAACCTAACAGTAACACTAAGCCTACCCCTAAATTTAACCATAACACTAACACTAACCCTAATGATAACCCTAACAAGAACCCTAATCCTAACACTAAAACTAATCCTAACCCTAACTCTATCCCTAAATGAAATCCTAAAACTAAAACTAAACCTAACACTATCCCTAACCATAACTCTACCACAAACAAACCCTAACACTAAACCTAAACCTTACACAAACCCTAACCCTAATCTTAACCCTAACAATAACCCTAAACTTAACCCTAACTTTAACCCTAAACCTAACACTAACCCTAACCCTAAACCTAACCCTAACCCAAATGCAAATAGTAACCCTAAACCTCACCCTATCCCTAACACTAACCCTAATATTAACACTAAATGTAACACTAAACCTAACCCAAACATTAATCATAAACTTAAAGCTAACCCAAATCATAACACTAACCCTAACCCTAACCCCTAGCCTAACCTGAAACCTAACATTAACCCTCACCCAAACATTAATCCTAATCCTAACCCTAACCATAACCAAAACTCTAACATGAACCACAACCCTAACAATAAAACTAACCTAAACATAACCCTAACCCTAACCCCAACCCTAATTCTAGCACTTCCCTAAACCTAACCCTAAAAGTAACACTAACACTAAACCTGACCCTAATCCTACCACTAGCCCTAACACCAAACCTTACCCTATAACTAACACTAAGTCTAACCCAAACCCTAAACCTAACACTAACCATAATATTAAACCTAACCCTGATTTTAAAGCTAACCTTAACCTAAATCTAAAGATAACACTAACAATAAACTAACCTAACTGTAACACTAACTGTAACTCTAATACTAACCATAACCGTAACTGTAACCCGAACCCTAACCCTAACTCTAACACAAACCATAACCCGAACACTAATACTAAACATAATACTAATCCTAAACCTTCACCTAATTCTAAAACGAACCCTAACCCTAAGCCAAATCCTAACCCTAACACTAACACTAACCCTAACCCTAACCCTAACCCTTATACTAACACTAACCCTATTTCTAACCCTAATCCTAACACTAACCCTAATCTTAACCTTAACCCTAAAACTAACCCTAACCATAAACCTAACCCTACATTTAACATGGAACCTAATCCTACCACTAACCCTAACCCTAACCCTAACCCTAACACAAACCCTAACCCTAAACCTAACCCTACACCTAACCCCAAAACTAACACTAACCCTAACCCTAACACTAATGCTAACCCTAAACCTCACCCTAACCCTAACACTAACCCTAACACTAACCCTAAACCTAACTCAATCCTAACCCAAACACTAATTCAAACCCGAATCCTGACCCTAACCATAACACTAACTCTAACCGTAACCCTAACCCTAAGCCTAACCTTATCAAAAACCTAACGTTAACCCTAACACAGAATCTAACCCTAACCATAACCGTATTTCTAACATTAGCACTAAACCTAACAGTAACCCTAACCCTAATATTAATTCTAAACTTAACCCTATGACTAAGTCTAACCATTACACAAAGGCTAACCCTAACCATAATGTAACCCTAATGCTATTTCTTACCTAACACTAAACCTAATCCGAAACCTAACACTAACACTAAACCTAACCCTAATACCAAATATAAACCTATTTATACCACTAACCCTAATCCTCACCCATAAAATAACCCTAACCCTAATACAAACAGTAACCCTAACCTTAACCCTAACACTAATCCTAACACTAACACTAACTCTTAAACAAACCTAACACAAACCCTAACCCAAACCATAACCCTTACCTAATTGAACCCTAATGATTCCCTTACCCTAAACCCAACCCTAACCCCAATACTAACCGTAATCCTAAACCTAAATTTAACACATCCTCACCCTAACACAAACCCTAACCCAAACCGTAACCCAACCCTACCCAAACAGTAACCCTAACACTAACCCTAACACTAATCGTAAACCTAACTCTAACTCTAACCCTAATGCTAACCTTAATTCTAACTCTAACCCTAAGAATAACCATAACCCTAACGTTAACCTTAACCCTGAACCTAGACCTAAACCTAAACCTAACACTAACCCTAACCCTAAACGTAATCCTAACCCTAATGCTAATCCTAACAATAATCCTCACCCTAACCATAACCATAACACAAAGCCTAACCCTAAGCCTAACCCTAACACTAACCCTATTTCTAATCCTAACCCTAACCCTAACCCTAACCCTAACCGTAACAAAAACAGTAAGGCTAACTATTACCCTAACCCAAACCTAACCCTAACCCTAAAGCTAACCTAAATCTTTCTGTATTGCTAACCCTAACACTAACTCTAAAACTAACCTTTACCTAAATATAAAGATAATAGTAACAATAAACTTAACCCTAAAGCTAACCCTAAATCTAAACCTAACACAAACCTTAACCCTAACACTAACTTAAACCTAAACCTAACCCTAATCCTAACCCTAACCTGAATCCTAACCATAACTGTAACCCTAACCCTAACCCTCACTCTAACACAAACCCTAACTCTAACCCTAACACTAACTCTATCTTTAACCCTAACCCTAACCCTAAATCTTACCCTAACCCTAAACCTAACCATAACCCTAACCCTAACACAAACCCTAACCATAACCCTAACACTAAGACTAAACTTAACCTTATCCTTAACACTAACACTAACCCTAATCCTAACATCAGCACTAAACCTATTATTAACCATAACATTTACACTATACTTGACACTAACCCTAACCCTAACCCTAACTCTAACACGAACCCTAATGCTAAACTAACCTTAACCATAACACTAACCCTAGCTTTATACATAACCCTAACACTAACCCTAAGGCTAACCCCTAAACCTAACCATAATCCTAACAATAACCCTAACACTAAATCTCATCCTAACCCTAACCCTAAACCAACCACTGTCCCTAACCCTAAACCTAACTATAACTCTAACCCAAACATTAATGCTCAACATAACCATAACCCTAACACTAATCCTAACCCTAACCCTAAATCTAAAATGAAAACTAACACTAACCCTAACTCTAACATAAACTGTAACCACAATCCTAACCCTAACATAACCCTAACCCTAAACTTTTTCCTAACACGAACCCTAACTCTAACATGAAACATAACCATAACTCTAACTGTAACCCTAACCCTAAAATGAACACTAATTCTACCCATAACGCTAAAACTAACCCTAAACCTAACCCTAACCCTAACTCTAACCTAAATCCTAATCTTAATACTAACCCTAACCTAAACCTAACCCTAATACTAAATGTAACCCTCACCCTAAGTCTATAAAAAACATGACCATAACCATAACCCCAATTATAACCCTAGCCCTTACCTAAACCTAACCCTAAATCTAACCCTAATACTGAAACCTGACCCTAATCCTACCACTAACCTTAACCCCAAACCTAACCCTATAACTAACACTAAGCCTAAGCCTAACCATAAACCTAACACTAACCATAATACTAAACCTTACCCTAATTTTCAAACTAATCTTAACCTAAATCTAAAGATAACATTAACAATAAATTAACCTAAACTAACCCTAACACTAACTGTAACCCTAATCCTAACCGTAACCGTAACCCTAACCCTAACCCTAACTGTAACACAAACCATAACCCGAACCCTAACACTAACCATAACACTAATCCTAACCCTTCACCTAACTCCAAAACGAGCCCTAAACCTAACCCAAATACTAACTGTAACACTAACATTAACCCTATCCCTAACCCTAACCCTTACACTAACACTAACCCTAATTCTAACCCTAATCCTAAGTCTAAGCCTAACCATAATCCTAACCCTAACAATAACCCTAACACTAAACCTAAACCTAACTCTCAACTAACCCTAACCCTAAACCTTATACTAATCCTAACCCTAAATTAACACTAAACCTATAACTAACTATATCCCTATCCCAAACACTAATGCTTACCATTGCCATATCTTAAAAACTTGAGCTAACCCTAAAACTAACCCTAACATTATCCAAACCCTAAACCTAACAATAACCCTAACACTTATCCTAACCCGAAATCTAACACAAACCCTAACCTAACCCTAACCTATTTATAACACTTACCCTAACCCTAAACCTAACCCCAACACCAACTTTAACCCTAACCCTAACCCTACCCTACCCTAAACTTAATCTAATCCTAACCCTAATCCTAACCATATCCATAACCCTAAACATAACTCTAACAGTACCCTAACAGAAACCCTACCCCTAACCCAAACACTAACCCTAACCATAATCCTAGCCCTAACACTAACCATAATTTTACACTAACACTAATTCTAACCATAACCCTAAACCTAAACCTAAATCTTAACCTAACCCTAACCTTAACCCTAACTCTAACACTAACTTTAACCCTAACCATAACACTGAACCTAAGCCTAACCATAACCATAACAAAATACCTAACACTAACCATAACCCAAACTTAATCTAACCATAACCCTAACCCTATCCTAACACTAACTCTAACCCTAACCATAACCCTAACACTAATCCTAAACTAATCATATCCATAACACTAATCCTAATGCTAACCATAATCCTATCACGAAACTAACCCTTATCCTAACCCTAACACTAACCCTAAACCTAACTTTAACACTAACCAGAACACTAAACCTAACCCTAACTTTAACCCTAACCATAACACTAACCCTAATCCTAAACCTAAAACTATCACTAACCTTAAACCAAACCCTAACATGAACCCTAATACTAAATTTAACTTTAACCCTAACACGAACCCTAATTCTAATACTAACCCTAACACTAAACCTAACCCTAACACTAAAACTAACCCTAACCCTAAACGTAACCTTAAACCTAACCCTAACACTAACCCTAAGCCAAACACAAACCCTAACCCAAACCATAACCCTAAACGTAACCTAACCATAATGCTAACCCTTACCTAAACCTAAGCATAACCCTAACCCTAACAATAGCCCTAACACTAACCCTAATACTAACACAAACCCTAACACAAACCATTCCACTAAGCCCAATCCACACCTAAACCCTCACCCTACTTCTGAGACTAACCCTAAATCTAAACCTAACCTTAACACTAACACAAACCCTAACTTTAACACTAACACTAACTCTAACTCTAACCCTAACACAAACCCTAACCAAAACTTTAACCCTGACGCTAATCTAAACCTGACCCTCACCCTTACCTAATCCTAACCACTGACCCTAATCAAAACACTAACCTTTACCCTAACCACACACTAATGCTAACCCTAACATTAACCCTAACCTTAAATCTAAACCTAACTCTAACCCTAACACCAACACTAACTCTAGCCTTAACCCTAACACTAACCCTAACACTTACCCTAACCCTAACCCTAACACGAATCTTAATGCTAACCCTAATGCTAAAATTAACACTAACCCTAACACTAACCCTAACCCAAACCCTAACAAAACCCATAATGCTAACCCTAAAACTATACCCTAAGCCTAATAATGACCTGTACTCTAACCATAACACTAACTCTAACCATAACCCTAACATTAAATGTAATCCTAACATTAATCCTACCCTAACACAAACCATAACCCAAACCATAGCCCTAACCCTAACCTAATATGAATGCTAACCCTTACTTAACATTAACCCTAATTCTAACCTGAACACTAACCCTAATACAAACCCCAACCCTAACTATACCACTAAGCCTAAGCCTCAACCAAACCCTAACCCTAACCCTAATACTAACCTTAAACCTAACCTTAACCTTAACACTAACACTATACCTAACCATAACCCTAATCCTAACCCTAAGCCAAATGCTAATATTTACCCTAAAACTCACCATAACCCTAACCCTAGCTGGGCACAATTCACGAGGCACTTGTCAAGCAGGAACGATTTTTCTAGCAGGAACGAACTTTATTTTTAGCACTCACGCTGCATCACTTGAGATCTCCAGGAATTCCCTGAGAGCTCAACCTCAATCATGGGCATTTCTGGTGAGCACTCTATTGGAACTCATAGGTCGTTTTCAATTTTTCAGCTCTTGAGACAGACTTCCGGGTTGCATGGGCAGAGCCAAATGAATCCCCCAGTGAGCATCTCCGTGGTCTGAAAGGGCGGGGAAACAGCCCAATGAGCGTTATTGCAGAGGAGCCAATCAGCTGGAAGTTTGCTGGGGCCGCTTTGGCTGCGGCTCTCAACATCTCCCCCTCTCTGTTTAATTAAACAACAAGCATGTGGCTTAGGGACCTTGCCTGTCTTAGGTTGTCCAATACTACATATGGTTCTTACCCATTATCAGATGAGCTGACCTCAAGGCGTCAGCCTCCTGTCTTAGGTTGGTACCATTGCAATTGAATCTTACCCGTCATTGACTACCAGTCCAGAGTTCAGCCACTCCTGTGGATAGGCCTTTGTTCCAGTGGGGGTGTGAGGTTCTTTGCCTCACCTCTGTTGGCCCCCAAATTATAGCTGAACGACCATCACAAGCAGAAGAGAGGAGAATACAAAATGCCACGACACCAAGTCAATTGATGGCTCCTTTTGGAAAAATTGTATCACTGATGACATCATCAGCAAAAATACCCTGGCACTACCACAAGTCGCTGCACCAACAGATAGTTCACAATGCATACAAGTGATACAAAATCCAGGCAAGTTCTGCAAGCAGTGCAAAGCAGAGGAATCCATTAATATGTTCATTTCCTCCCAAAACAAATCAACTTTTTGATTGAGCATCACTTATTGAGTTACATTATTCATTGATGCATCAGTTTATACGGTTTGTTGTGAAGGCTATTGCAGAAGATGTAGTTTGGTTTTATCTTTGTCTTCACTGGCACTGGGATGAAGATAGGAATTCTGGCAATGATGGCTAAAGAAAAAATTATGTAACATTCCAGCAGGCACTATAAAAAGGAATTTTCTGAACAATTTACATTATCCTGAAAAGGATAGGTGAAAGTAAACAAATAGATCAGTTAACCTCCTTTTTTGTTCACATATTAAAACAATCCTCAACCACTGTTTACCCAATTTAAATTAAACCATTTAAATCACATGAATAATAAAAAAATATTGGATCCATTTTTTCATAAGTGCTCCTCATATATGATATATGGACATATGCACATACAAACATACAACACAAAACACAAGTGTGCACACATAATATAATAAATACAACACATAACATAATAGTAAAGGCCTTGTTACTTTTCACATGTGAAATCTCCATTGTAATGTTTAAAACCTTCATAGTCAAAAACCAGAACTGATCAGCAAAACATTAACCTAGGTCTGTATGAGCTCAAAAAACAAAATAGAACTTCATGATGTAGGAAAGGGCAATAATAAAATAGATATTGAAAAAAGCATCCTGTTTCATTAGCCTCCAGGTATGGGAGAACCACTTTTGCATATGTAAGGACAGCCAAACTGGAGTTCTGGATATCAGCTGTTATGGATTTAAGCCAAATTATCTTCATTTTGGTCTGTAAAAATCGCTTTAGTTAATCTCACTGGAATCCAAATTGGCAGCTGTTCTCCCTGTGGAAACGCACAAACAGACCCCTGACTCCAGACAATCACTGGGTCAGGACATTTCCACTGTCCTGTTAGAATTTCCTTCCAAAGTACCTTGGGCTTATGTACATTTTTTGGACACATATGCCTTTCTGCAGCACTTAGCCCTGATGAATCCAAATTTTGAAAGTTTAGAGTAAAAAGCGTTATTTTAAGTTTATCTTTGGGGGGTATATACCACTCCCCAATTCCCTCTTTTTGCATTAATAAATACATTTTAATAGTTTGATGAGCACTTTCAACTATGCCTTGTCCCTGTGGATTGTATGGGATTCCTGTTATATGACTAATGCCAAATGATGAGCAAAATTGTTTAAAAGAGGTAAAAGTATAACCAGGGCCATTATCTGTTTTTAACTGTTTTGGAACACCCACAGGGGCAAAATTTTGTAAGCAATGAGCTATAATATCTTTAGTTTTTTCTCCAGCATGAAGGGAGCCCATCAAAAATCTGGAAGAAATATCAACTGAAACTTGCAAATATTTTAATTTTCCAAATTCTGTCAAATGTGTGACGTTCATCTGCCAAATATGGTTAGGTATCAGTCCTCTAGGATTGACTCCAGGATTAACTTGTGGTAAAAAGTTCACACAATTAACCCTAACACTAAGCAAAACTATAACATACACTGACCCTAACAAAAACACTAACCAAAACCATAACCCTGACCCTAAACTAACACTAACCCTAATCTTTACCTAAAACAAACCCTAACCCTAACACTAACCCTAATCAAAACCCTAACTTTATCACTAACCCTAAACCTAACTGTAACCCTAAACCCAACATAAACGCTAATCCTAACTCTAACCCTAACACTAACACTAACACTAATCCTAATTTTAACCCTAAATGAAACAGTAACCCAAACTCTAACCCTAAACTTAACACACACCCAAAACCTAACCCTTACTCTACGCTAACCCTAATCTTAACAGAAACCCTAACCCTAATTGTGACCCTAACACATACCCTAAAACTAACAGTAACACTAATCCTAACCCTAAACCTAATTGTAAAACTAAACCTAAGCCTAACCAGAACCTTAACCCTAACCCTATCCCTTACCCTAACACTAACACTAATCCTAACACTAACCCTATCAATAGCCCTAAACCTAACCCTAACCCTGACCATAACACTAAAACTAAACCTAACCCAAACCCTAACCTTAACCATAACCATAACCATAATCCTGACCATAATCTAAATTTGACCCTCACCCTTATCTAATCTTTACAACTAACCCAAACCCAAACACTAACTTTAACCCTAAACAAACCCTAACACTAAACTGAACACCAACCCTAAACTTAAAACTAAACCTAACCCTAACCCTAACCCTAACACTAACTGTAATGCTAATCCTAACAATAACACTTACCCTATCCCTAACCCTAACCTTAACACGAATCTTAAATCTAACCCTAAGCCTAAACCTAACCGTAACCCTAACCCTAACACTAAGCATAACACTAACCCTTAACCTATACCCTAAACCTAACAATAACCCTAACTCTATCCCTAACCCTAACACTAACCCTAACCCTTTGCATAATCCTAACCTTGAATCTAACCTTAACACTAACCCTAAACCTAAGACAAAACAAACCCTAATCCATAACCCTAACCCTAACCTAACCCTCATGCTAACCCTTACCTAACACTAACCCTTATTCTAACCCAAACACTAACTGTAAAACTAACCCCAACCCTAACTCTAACACTATCTCTAACCCTAACCCTAACACTAATACTAACACTAAACCTAAAACTAACCTTAAACTAACACTATCTCTAATATTAGCAATAAACCTAACCCTAACCCGAATGCTAATACTAACTCTAAACCTCACCATAACTCTAACCCTAACCCTAACACAAACCCTAAACCTAACACTAACTCTAACTCAAACACTAATCAAAAACCTAACCCTAACACTAACTGTAACACTAGCCCTAACCCGAACCCTAAACCTAACCCAAGCCTAACCCTAATCCTGAACTTAACACTACTGTAAATCTAATTGTAAAACTAAAACTTAATGTAACACTAACCCTAATCCTATCCTAACCCTAACAGTAAACATAAACCTAACATAACCCAAATCCAAACATGAAACATAACCCTAACCCTAACACTAACCCTAACCATAAACCTAAACCTAACCCTGTCACTAACCTTAAACCTAACCCTACACCTAAAACTAACCCTAACCCTAACCCTAAACTGAAAGCTAATCCTAACCATTACCTATACACTAACCCTAAAACGAACACAAACCCTAACCCTCAATCTAACATTAATCCTAACCATAACCCTAATCCTAACACTAACCCAAACCCCAACAGTAACCCTCAACCATGTCCTAACCCTAAACCTAAACCTACTCCTAACACTAACCCTAACCCTAACCCTAACACAAACCCTAAACCTAACCCTAAAATAGACACTTTCCCTAAACCTAACACTTACTTTAACCCTATCACTAATTTTAACCCTAACCCTAAACCTAACACTTACCCTAATCCTAACCCTAACCCTAAATCTTACCCTAAACATAATCCTAACACTAACACTAATCATTAACCTCACCCTAAACCTAACCCTAACCTAAAACTAACCATAAACCTAACTCTAAACCTTATTCTATACCTAACCCTATACCTAATATTAAACCTAACCCTAAACCTAACCCTATTACTAACCCTAACCCTAATAATACACCTAACCCTAAATCTAACCCCAAACCTAAAATACTCCTAATCCTGTTAACCTACCACTAACCCTAAGACAAAACCAAACCCTAATAAATATCATAACCTGAACCCTAACACTAAACCCAACACTCACCTTAAACCTACAACTGTCTCTAAATCTAAACATAACCATAACCCTAACCCTAAACTTTAAATTAACCCTAACCCTTACCCTAACCCTAACAGTTACCCTAAAAATAACCCTAACCCTATTCTAACCCTAACAATAACCCTAAAACTATTCCTAACCCTAACAATGTTCCTAACACTAAACGTAACCCTAACCTAAACATAAATCCTCCCAAAACATAACCATAACCCTAACCTAATGCCAGCCCAAAGCCTTACCTAACCCTAATTCTAACCCAAACCCTAACACGTACCCTAACACTAACCCTAACCCTAACACTAATATTAACCCTACCTGAAACCCTAACCATATTACTACCTCTAAACCTAACCCCAACCCTAACACTAACCCTAACCCTAACCCTAAACCTAACACTACCCCTAACCCTAACCCTACACCTAACACTAACCCTAATCCTCACCATTACCCAAACAATAACCCTAACACTAACTCTAACATAAACCCTAACCCTAAACCTAACACTAAACCTAACCGTAACCCTAAACATAACACTAACCCAGACTGGAACCCTAAACCTAATCCTTTCCATAACCTTAACCCTAAACCTAAAACTAACCCTAACCCTAAACCAACTGTACACCTAACCCTAACACGAACCAAAACCCAAACCCTAACCCCAAAACTAACCCTAAACCTTAACTTTACTTTAACCCTAACACTAACTCTAACCCTAACCCTAAAACTAACACTAAATCTAACCCTAAAACTATCACTAACTTAATCCATAACCATAACACCAAAACTAACCCTAAACCTCACCCTAAACTTAAACTTAACCTAACACTAGCCTTAACACTAACCATAAACCTTACTCTAACACTAAAACTAACACAAATTTTAAAACAAGTCTTAACCCTAATCCTCATCCTTTCTATAACCTTAGCCCTAAACCTATACCTAACCCTAACCCTAAACCTAACCCTAACACGAACCCAAACCCAAACCCTAACCCAAAACCTAACCCTAAACCTCACCCTAAACTTATCCTTAACCTAACACTAACCCTAAAACTAACCATAAACCTAACTCTAACCCTAATCCTAACAAAAATTTTAAAACAAGTCTTAACCCTAACCATAATACTAACCATTACCTAACCCTTACCCTAACCCTAACCTATACCTAACCCTAAACCTAACACTTTCTCTAACCCTAAACCAAACCTAACACTATCACTAAATCTAACCCTACCCCTACACTAGGAGTAACACTAACCCTAAACTTAACCATATTCCTAACCGTTACTCTAACAGTAAACCTAATACTAACACTAACAAAAACCCTAACACTAACACAAATCATAACCTGAACCCTAACACTAACCTTAAACATACACCTAACTCTAAACTAACCCTAACCATAAACCTAACCTAAACCTAACACTAAGCCTAAATCTAAACCTAACCCTAACCCTAACCTAAACCTAACCCTTTCACTAATCTTAAACCTAAACCTACACCTAACACTAACAATAAGCCTAATCATAAACGTAACCCTAAACCCAACCGTTACCCTAACCCTAACCCTAACAGTAACACTAACACAAACCCTAACCTTAAACTTAACACTAAGCCTAACACTAACCCTAACCCTAACACTAAACCAGAACCCAACACTAAACTTAAACCTAACCATAACTCTAACCCTAATCCTAAACATAACCCTAACCCTAACACAAACCCTAAACCTAACACTAATCGAAACACTAACCCTAACCCTAACCCTTACTTTAACCCTAATACTAACCCTAAACATAACCCTAAACTTAACACGAATCCTAACCCTACCCTAACCTTAACCCTAACACTAATCCTAACCATAACCCTAACACTAACACTAACCCTAAATCTTACTCTAAACCTAACCCTAAATTAAACTAACCCTACCACTCTAACCCTAACCCAAACACTAATTTTAAACCTAAGCTTAATCCTAATTGTAACTCTAACCCTAACCTTAAAACTAACCCTGACCCTAACCCCAACCCTAACATAACACTAAACCTAACCCTAACCCTAACACTAATCCTAACCCTAAATGTAACCCTAACATTAACCCTAACCCTGATCCTAACCCTAAATGTAACCTTAACCCTATCCGTAATCCGAAACCTAACAAAACCCTACCCAAAATCATAACCCTAAACCTAACATAACCCTGAATCTAACCCTTACTAACCCTAAACCTATCCTTAACTTTAACCCTAAATCTAACTCTAAAACTAACACTAACACTAATCCTAACCATAAAGCTAACCCTAACACTAACCCTAAACCTCAACATAACCCTTTTACTAACCCTTAAACCTAACCCTACACTATAAACTACCTTAAGCTTTAACCTAACTCTCAACCTAACACTAAACCTAACCCTAACCCTAACACAAACCCTAACTCTAACTCTAACCATAAACCTTACCCTAACCCTAACACTTACCTTAACAATAACCCTTAAACTTAGCCTAAACCTAACATTAAACCTAACCGTAACACTAAACTTAACCATAAGACTAACCCTATCTCTAACTCTAACACTAAACCTACCTATTCCTAATCCTAAAAATATTCAAAATATTCTAACCCTAACCCTAATTTTAACCCTAACACTAACACTTACCTTAATCCTAAACCTAAAGCTTACACTAACACAGACCCTAACACTAACCCTAATACTAACCGTAACTCTAACCCTAAACCTAACCCAAAACCTAACCCAAAACTAACCCAAACACTAAACCTAACCCTAACCCTTACTTTCACTCAAAACCTAACTCTAACCCTAACCCTAAACCTAACACTTACCATAACCCTAACCATAACCATAACCCTAACAGTAACACTAGCCCTACACCTCACTCTAAACCTATCCCTAACCTAAACTAACTCTGACACTAACCATTAACCTAACTTTAACCCCAAACCAAACACTAATTTTAAACCTAAGCCTAACCCTAATCATAACCCTAACCCTAACCGTAATTGTAATCCTAACACAAACCAAACACTAAACCTAAACCTAACCCCAACCCTGACCCTAACCCTAACCCTACAAATAACACTAACCCTAACCCTAATACTAACCCTAAACGTAACAAAAGTCTAAATCGAAACCTAACCATAACCCTAACCCCAACCCTAACCCTAATGTAACCCTTACCCTAAACCTAACACAAATCCTAACACAAACCAAAGCCCTAACACTAACCCTTACCTAACCCCAAATATAACACTAACCTAACATTAACATTAACCCTAACCCTAACCCTAACACTTACCTAACCCTAACCATAACACTAACACTAACCTTAACACTAATTATAACACTATCCTAACACTAACACTAACTTTAACCCTAAACCTAACATGAACCATAAATCTAACCCTAACCCGAAACTAACCCTAACACTATCCTTCACAATAACATTAACTCTAACCCTAACACTAACACAAAACCTAAACCAAATGCTAACCTTAACCTATTCCTTACCTAACACTAACCCCGACCCTAACCCGAAACTTAAGCTAACCCTTACCCTAATACTAACCCTAAACCTTATACTAAACCTAAACCTAAACTTAAGCCAAACCCTAACACTAACCCTAGCTTTAACCCTAAAACTAACACTAACCCTTAACCTAACCCTAACTCTAACTCTAACCCTTATCCTAAACCTAAACCTAAACCTAACCCTAAACCTAACTATAACCCTGTCACTAACACTAACTCTATACTTAATCATAACTCTATCCCTAACCCTAAATTTAACACTAACCCTAACTGTAACCCTAACCCTAACACTAAGTTAACACTAACACTAAACCTAACCCTAACTCTAACCCCCAACGTAAACCTAACAATAACCCTAAACCTAACCCTAACACAAATTCTAACCCTAACCCTAACCCGAACCTAACTCTAACACTAAACCTCACTGTAACACTAACCCTAACCTTAACACTAACCCTAAAACAAACACTAACCTTAACCTCACACTAACACTAACCCTAACACCAACCATAAACCTAACCCTAAAGCTAAACCTAACCCTGACACTAACCCTATGCCTCACCCTAACTGTAACCCTAAACCTAACACTAATCCTAATCCTAACGTTAACACTAACATTAAACCTAACTCTAACCTTAACCCAAACACTAAACCTAACCCAAACCCTAACTCTAACTGTAAAACTAATCCTAAAAATAACACAAACACTAACACTAACACGACCCCAACACTAACCTCAACACTAAATCTAACCATAAACCGAAACCTAACCCTAACACTAACCCTAACCCTAACCCTAACAGTAATCCAAACCCTAAACTTAACCCTAACCCTAACCTGACCCTCACACTCAACCTAACTCTAACCCTAATCCTAACCTTTACTATGACCCTAATATAACCCTAACCATAACCCCTACACAAACCCTAACACTAACCTAAACAATAACACTAACACTAACCCTAACCCTAACCCTATCACTAACACTAACTCTAACGGTAACCCTAACCATAAACCTAAATTTTACACTAATCGTAACCCTAACCCTAATTTAACACTAACCCTAAACCTAATTCTAACACAAACTTAACCCTAACCCTTACTCTATCCCTAACAGAAATTCTAACCCTAACCCTAAAATTAAATCTAACTAAAACACTAACCCTAACTTTAAACCTAACCCTAATCATAATCCTAAAACTAACCCTAAAAATATCCCTAAACCTAACTCTAACCCTAAAGCTAACTCAAACCCTAATCCTATTACTAACAGTAACCCTAAACCTAAGTATAACACTAACCCTAACAATAACACTAAAGCTAACCCTAACCCTAATATTAAACCGAAAGCTATCACTAACCCTCTCCTTAACCTTAACACAAACCCTAAACCTAACCTTAGCACTAACCTAACTCTATTCCTAAACCTAACACTAACACTAACCCTAATCCTAACCCTTACCCGAATTCTAACACTAACCTTAAACCTGGAGTAACCCTAACCTAACCCTAACCCTAACCCTAACGCTAATCCTAAATGTAACCATAACCCTAAACATAATCCTAACAATAACCCTAACACAAATCCTAACCTGAACCCTAACACTAACCCTAAACATAACCCTAACGCGAAGCCTAACCCTAACCATAACCTAACCATGAACCTAACCCTAATCCTATCACTAACCCTAACCCTAACCCTTACACTGACCTTAGCCTAACCCTAATTCTAACAATAATGTAACTCTAACACAAGCCTTAAACCTATCTCTAACCATAAAACTACCCATAACCCTAACCCTAACTTTAACTCTAAAACTAACTGTAACCCTAACTCTAACTCTAAACCTAACCCTAAACCTAAACCTAACCCTAACACTAACTCTAAACCTCACTGTAACCCTACCCTAACCGTAACACTAACCCTAACTCTAACCTTAACACTAACCCTAAACCTAACTCTAACACTAACCCAAACACTAATTGTAACCCTAACAATAACCCTATACATAACTCTAACCCTAAACCTAAACCTTAACCTAACTTTGACAATAACCCTAACCATAAACCTAACAAACTCTAACCCTAACCCTCACACTAAAACTAACCCAAAACATAATTCCAACCTTAACACTCACCAAAATCCTAAAACTAACAACAAACCCTAAAATTAACAATAACCTCAACACTAACACTAACCTAATCCTAACCCTAACCCTAACCTAACCCTAACCCTAACACTAACCTTAAACCTAGCACTAACTCTAACCCTAAACCTAAAGTAACCCTAACAATAACCATAATCCTAAAACAATCCCTAACCCAAAACATAGCCCTAAACATGACCTAAACTAACCCTTATCCTAACCCTAACACTAAAACTAACCTTAACCCTAACACTAACACTAACCCTAAATCTAACATAACCCTAAACCTAACACTAAACCTAAGATTAAACCTAACCTTAACCATAACCCAAAACTAAAACTAACCCTAACCCTAACCCTAATGCTAACACTAACCCTAAACCTAATTTGAATCCTAATGCTAACCATAACCCTAACCCTAAACTTAATCTTAACTCTAACCGTGACATTAACCCTAAACCTAACCCTAACCCTAAAAATAACCAAAACACCAATCCTAACCCTAAAACCAACCCAAACCATAAATTTTACACTACTCCTAACCCTAACCTTTACGCTAACACTAACCCTAACCCTCTCCCTTACACTAACTGTAACCCTAATTGTAACCCTAACCCTTACCCTAAAACAAACCCTAACTCTTTTCATAACAGTAACCCTAACTCTAACACAAAACGTAACCCTTTCTATAACAGTAACCCTAACACTAACAATAACACTTATACTAACCCTAAACCTAAAACAAGGAATAATCCTAACCCTAAAACTACCCTTACCCTAACCCTAAACCTAACCCTAATCCTAACCATAACCGTAACACTAACCCTAACACAAAGCCTAACCTAACCCTAATCTTAACCTGTCCCTAACTCTAACCTTAAACCTAACCCTACACTAACCCGAACCTGCTGAGAGCCATAGGCATGTAGGAATGACACATGGAATTTGGGGTTGAAAGTGACCCTGCTCAGGGATTAGGGTGGCTCAGAATTTAGGGAGGATCCTGCTGGGAACAGGGCAGATCCAGGTTTAGGGTGGATCCTGCTGGGTATAGGGCAGCTCCAGGATTAGGGCAGATCCTGCTGGGATTAGGGTGGATTCTGCTGCCTCAGGCGCCCGCTCCTTTGGAGTTCCCTTGGAGTTATCATCATGGAGTTCTGAGAGAATTGGTGTGTGGAGCCGGGTAGAGGCAGGGTGTGCACGGAAAGTGTGTCACATCAGTGACAGTGATTAACCAGGATGCTTTTTTCAATATCTATTTTATTATTGCCTTTTCCCACATCATAAAGTTCTATTTTATTTTTTGAGCTCATACAGACCTAGGTTAATGTTTTTCTGATCAGTTTTATTTTTTGACTGTGGAGTTTTTAAACATTACAATGGAGATTTCACCTGTGTAAGCTACAAGGCCTTTACTATTGTCTTATGTGTTGTATGTTTGTGTGCACACTTGTGTTTTGGATTGTATGTCTGTATGTGCGTATGTCCATATATCATATATGAGGAGCACTCATGAATAAATGGATCCGATTTTTTTTTATTCATGTGATTTTAATGGTTTAATTTTAATTGGGTAAACAGCTGTTGAGGATTGTTGTAATATGTGTACAAATAAGGAGGTTAACAGATCTGTTTTTTTTTACTTTCACCTTTCCTTTTCATTATATTTAATAATTCTGTTCAGGATAATGTAAATTGTTCAGAAAATTGTTTTCTTAGTACCTGTTGGAATGTTACATAATTTTTTTAGCATCATTGCCAGAATTCCTATCTTCATCCCAGTGCCGGTGAAGACAAAGATAAAACCAAACTACAGCTTCTATGATAGCTTTCACAGTAAACTTTATAAAATGTTGCATCAATGAATAATAACTCAACAAGTAATGCTCAATCAAGGAGTCAATTTACTTTGGGAGGAAATGGACATATTGATAGATTCCTCCGCTTTGAACTGCTTGCAGAACTTGCCTGGACTATGTATCACTTGTATACATTGTGAACTATCTGTTGGTACAGCGAATTGTGGTAGTGATGGCATATCTTTGGTGATGGTGTCACCGGTGATACAATTTTTCCAAAGGAGCCATTAATTGGCTTCGGTCATGGCATTTCTGTATCCTCCTCCCTTCTGCTTGTGATGGTCTAAAATTTGGGGGCAAATAGAGGTGAGGCAAAGAACCTCACCCCCTCACTGGTGCATAGGCCTATCCACAAGTATGGCTGTATGCTGGACTGGTAGTCAGTGATGGGTATGATCCAATTGCAGTGGTACCAACCTAAAACAGGAGGCTGACGCCTAGAGGTCAGCTCATATGATGACGGGTAAGGACCATATGTTGTATTGGACAACATAACAGGCATGGTCCCTAAGCCACATTGCTTGTTGTTTAATTAAAAAGAAGGGGGGAGATGCTGAGAGCCATAGCCAAGTAGGAATGATGCATGGCATTTTGGGTTGAAAGGTGACCCTGCTCAGGGATTAGGGTGGCTCCAGGATTAGGGTGGATCCTACTGGGAATAGGGTGGCTCCAGGTTTAGGATGGATCCTGCTGGAATAGGGTGGCTCCAGGATTAGGGCAGATCCTACTGGGATTAGGGTGGATCCTGATGCCTCAGGCGCCCGCTCCTTTGGAGTTCCCCTGGAGTTATCATGGGGTACTAGAGAATTGGTGCATGGAGCCCGGTAGAGGCAGGGTGTTCACGGAAAGTGTGGGTAGAGTGTTGGTGAGAGTTCAGGAATAAAGAGTTGCTGTTTGAATCTACAAAGGCTTTGTGGTGGCTCGGTTATTGTGTGCCCAGCCAGACTGCGGAACTAACCCTAACCCTTACCCTAAACTTAACACTCACCTAATCCTAATTCTAAAGCTAACTTTAACCCAAACCCTAAACCTAACACTAACCATAAACCTATATAACCCTAAACCAACAACTAACGTTAACCCTAACCTTAACCCTAACCCTAACACTAACCCAAACTCCAAACCTAACCCTAAACCTAATCTTAACAGTAACCCTAACCCTAAACTTAACCCTAAACCTAACCCTATACCAAACACTAACCCTAACCCTAACCCTTACCCTAACACTAAACCTAACCCTAAATCTAACCCTATCACTAACACTAAACCTCACCCTAACCCTAACCCTATCTCTAACACTAAATCTAACCCTAACCCTAACACTAACCCTTAATCTATCTCTAACACTAACCAAAACATTAATTCTAACCCTAACCCTAAACATAACCATAACATTAACCCTAACCCTAAACATAAAACTACACCTTTCCTTAACACTAACCCTAACCATAACACAAACCCTAACCCTAACCATAACCCTAACACTAACCCACATCCCAACAATAACTCTAACACAATGTCTAACTTTAACCCTAACCATAACCCAAACCATAACCATAACCATAACCCTAACCCTAAACTTTACCTAACCCTAACCCTAACTCTAACAAAACACTAACCCTAACACTAACTTTAACCCTAAACCTAAAACTAACCCTAACCCCAACCATAACTCTATAACAGTAAAACTAACTGTAAGCCTAAACCTAACACTAACCCTAAACCTAACCCTAAATCTAACCGTAACGCTAACATTAAACCTAACCCTATCCCTAAAACTAACCCTAACCATAAACCTAAACCAAACCCTAATGCTAACCTGAACTCTGTCCCTAACACAAACCCTAGCCCTAACCCTAACACTAACCCTAAACCTAACACTAACCCTAAACCTAACACTAACCCTAAACCTAACACTAACCCTAAGTCAAAAACTCACCCTAACCCTAACCTGAACCCTAACCCTAACACTAACCGTAATGCTAACATTAAACCTAACCCTATCCCTAAAACTAACCCTAACCCTGAACCTAAACCGAACCCTAATACTAATCTGAACTCTATCCCTAACACAAACCCTAACCCTAACCCTAAAACTAACCCTAAACCTAACACTAACCCGAACTCTAAAACTCACCCTAACCCTAACCTGAACTCTAACCCTAACACTATCACAAACACTTACCCTAACCCTAACTCTGACCCTAACCCTCAGCCTAACCCTAACACTAACCCCAACCCTAACTGTAACCTAACCCTAAACCAAACCCTAATCCTAACACAAACCCTAACACTAAACCTAAACCTATATCTAACCCTAACCCTAATACTAACACTAACCTAAAACATAACAATAAACCGAACCCTAATGTCACGACCCCTTGCCCGCAAGGAAGACGCAACTCAGGAATCTTCTTTCATCAGTTTATTCAGGCCCTTGATATTTCTTCTTCTACCCGTCGGATGCCCCTCCCAGCCTTAATAAAGCATCTCAAGCCCCAATGCAAAGCTGCCACGTGGAGCTTTCTCATAGGGTGGTGAAAAATCATGTGCCAACTCTCCCAAATAAGGAGTTGTTTGTCACAGACCACAGCGGAGCCAGCGCCATCTTGTAATGGCGACCATAGTCTGCAGAAACGGCAGAAGCGGCTCACCACAGTTCCCCCTTTCTGTTTTCTTAAAACAATGCAGGCGAGAGTAGAGGTCCTATCCCACTGTGCAGAAGTGGCTGCATAGTATGGCTCAGTCTTAAGGAGGGCCCTTCCCCAGATCCGAGGCCATATCAGCCGACGCCTTTTTTTGTGGGGCGGGGCGTGGACACATCTAACCTGCATGCAATAGGACATGCTCTCCTTGAGGTCCACGTCAAGGATCACTCAAGTGCAGTGCCTTGCCTCGCATCCTGTATTGTGACGATGGTGGACGAAGGGGGATAGCTGAGGCTGAACTGTGGCTGCTTATAACAACAAACAAGTTGACAGCACCCTGAAAGAAAGGCACAGACTTTAAGACGATAGAAAAGCACTAGTGTGGAAACCCATCTGCGTGCAATGGTAGTAAGACTGGCAGAGTGCAAGGGCTTTCCAACACTAAGAGAATAACAAGGAAGGTCATGTCGATCCCAGTGCAATGTTATAATAACTTGGGGTGCAACGACCATGACAAAGGTTTACTGTTTAAGATGCGCAAGCCAGACTTGAGGCGAGTTGCCATTTTCTAAAGCTGCAAGAGCTTGTATGATCATAGCCTTATCATGAGCACTACGGGCCTTAAGGCGACAGAGAAACCACAAACAGAGGAACATACCGAAGCAACACATTGCACCAAAAATGCCTACCCCCACCCACTCTTTGAAGAAGGAAAAAGCAGAAGATATCCAATCGGTGAATTGACCCAAAGTCACGGGATCGACACGGGTACTGTTCAAGACAGCTATCTGGGTTAGTTGAGACTGGATCATGTCTTCCGCTGCCATGGACCAATTTCCGGCCAAATATTCGCCAATGATGCGGGAGGCATTCCTGGAATCATTAAATCTGACAGAGGTTATGCATAAATGTGCACGTTGGTCAACACAACCCAAAAGCACCAAGTCAGCCAATTCTTCTACCTGAGCTTGGAGTAAATCTATTCTTTGGTTGGCAGCTAAAATCCCTGACAAAATATGTTGATTAATTGTATTTTGGGATTCAAGTATGGTGGAAGTTTGTTGAACAACTTGATTAATGGTGGCAGCAGTTTGTACTTGACTGGCCATGGCCACTCCGGCCGTAACCGCTGCAGCAGCAGACACTGCCACAGCTGTCACTATAGCTGCCGTAATTCCAAAATCCCTGCGGACTCTAAGTAGTTCAACAATGGGGAATTTATCTGGGTCCGCAGTGACTGGGATTGGGACAAAAGTTGGAATTTTCATAACCACTGCCGTGGTCCAGGAGCCATTCCAACACTCAGACAAATAGCAGGTAATATTAGAACAATCCAGCATCCCCGACGAGGTGTCATTAGCCAAAAGGAGCAAGAACGGGGATTGGACGCAGACCATTGCAGGGGGCAATGTGGCATTATATAGCAAAGAGTTGAATGAAACAGATGTAAGTCTATTACCTCGTTCATTCTCCTTAACAGTGCCAGAAACATTAGCCAGCCAGCTTTTGACTCCCAGCAATTGAGCCAATGCAGAAATATCAGCTGAAGCCCCCTTCTCATTGGAAATCAGCCATTGAAACCAGGACCAACCTACTCCTGTAGAGGAGTTGGCACTGTTGTTAAAGTTATAAACATACCTCTTAAGAGAGGGGGAAAAGGAGAAACCTTTAGCAACTTGATGTTTCTCCCAAGAATGATCCTGACAAGGCGTAAATGTTGGGGGGAAACCAAGATTAGGAGTACAGTAAGGGGAGGCCTTGAAATGAGTGGCATTGTAAGTACTATTAGAAGAAGGAGGCACTGGGATTAGTACCTTGGAGATAATAGCCAAGGTAGTTATGTTTAAAGCAGAGCTATTTGCGGGGGTCCCTGAACCTGATTGCTTCCCTGAAACTACTTGGCTCAGTACGGCACTGATAATGTTCCCTGAGACCTGACTGGACCGCAATGGGTCCTCCCAGTTAGTCAAATTTTTGGTCTTAAGGCTGATGCAATTAGCGTTTCCAAGGCTGAAACAAAACACTCCTGTGAGATTAACTTGAGATTGATTAAAAATGCTCTCCATGTCCCCTCTAGGAGAGGCACAGGGAGCAGACATCTCACATGAGGTAGAGAAAAGAGTGGGGAGGACACTAGAATTACTATGAACCGGCATCGGCATTGGCCAAGCCCGTGCCACTGCCCACCACTGCATTGGTGTCGTCTGTGCCATCGGCACCAGCACCAGAACCAGAGCACGTAGCAGAGTGAAGATCCTCATCACGGGATTGCTGTGGTATCTCTTGTTGCTGGTCGGTTGATGTCAAGACTCTTCTTGTCAGGCGTTCAGGGACCCACAACGGTTCCGTGCGATCCTGGGGAAAAACACATACAGATCCTCGTGCCCATGTCAGCACGGGGTCGGGGCCGTTCCATTGGCCCGTAAGAACATCCTTCCACTTAACATAGCCAATTACAGAAGGCTGAGGAGACACATGTCTATCGGCCGCAGAGCGACCATGAATATCCAAATTCAAAAAATTAATGGTAAAGAGAGCCAAGGATAGGCGTTCTTTAGGAGTGTGTTCAGCTCCTATTCCCCCTTTTTGTTTTTGTAAAGTTTCCTTTAAGGTGCGATGAGCACGCTCAACAATGCCTTGTCCTTGAGGATTGTAAGGCAGACCATGAGTAAGTTGCACTCCCATGGTAGAACAAAAGGATGTAAATTGTCTTCCAGTATAAGCAGGTCCATTATCAGTCTTAAGGGATGCAGGAGCACCCCATGCTGCCCATGCTTCTAGGCAATGAGTGATAACATTACGTGCCTTTTCTCCCGATAAAGCAGAAGCATGAATAACTCCAGAGCACGTATCAACAGAAACATGTACATACTTGAGGTTACCAAAGTCAGGTATGTGTGTCACATCCATTTGCCAGACAACCAATGGCTTCAATCCCCGTGGATTCACTCCATAAGTAGGGGGATGAAGAAATGTGACACAATGGGGACATTGTAATACTATCTGACGAGCATCCGCTCTTGAAATGGAAAAACGCCTGCGCAGCGTTAAAGCATTAACATGGAAATTCTGGTGAAATAATTTAGCCCCCTCTAAGGAGGAAGCCAAGCATATCAACTGACCTCTAGTGGCTGAGTCCGCACAGGCATTACCCTGTGATAACGGACCAGGAAGAGAGGTATGAGCCCGGATGTGCATTGGATAAAAAGGAGCAGTGCGGCTACAGATAAGCTGTTGAAGCTGATTAAAGTAAGCAGATACATTATGGACATTACTAATAGCTCCCACGGCCTCCAGGACTTTTAGTGCTTGTACCACATAGATGGAGTCCGAAATAAGATTAAAAGGAAAAGAACACTGTTTAAAAACCTCAATAACAATTTGCAGTTCCACCCATTGTGGATTTCCAGGAGCAAATTGATGCTGAACAGGGGGAGAATCATTAATTACATAAGCTCCCATTCCAGACTTGGAACCATCAGTAAAAATATTAACAGCCCCCGGAATTGGATTGGGTGAAGTTACCTTAGGGAAAATGATGGGATGTTCTTTAACAAAATGGAGTAATGGATGGGAAGGGTAATGATTATCAATATCCCCTTGAAACGAGCAACATAGAATAGCCCAGTTGTCTAGAGTAGCACACAAAACATTAAGTTGAGCTTTAGTATAGGGTATAATAAGAGAAGAAGGTGATTGTCCGAAAAATTGAATGCTTTGTTGAATCCCTTTAAGTGCTAACGCTGCAACAGCATCAGGATAGTATTCTAAGGATTTTCCTGGGGATATATGTGGGTGGATCCATAGTAAAGGCCCATCTTGCCACAGTACTCCAGTAGGCTGCCGCATAGTGGCAAGCACACATAACTGGAAAGGTTTATTACTCTGGAGCCTGTATAAAGTAGCATGTTGTATAGCATCTTCTACTGTTATAAGGGCCGCTCTAGCCTCTTTGGTGAGGCTACGAGGAGAAGCAAGATCTGGATCACCCTTAAGGGTAGCATACAAAGGCTGGAGCACACCATTAGGAATGTGTAAATATCCCCTTATCCAATTAATATCTCCCAGCAGTTTTTGAAAATCATTTAGAGTTTGGAGATCCTGAGTTCTTATGGTGATTTTTTGTGGTTTTAATTTGTCATACCCAATTATCGCTCCCAAATACTCAATAGAATTTCCCGTTTGAACCTTTTCAGGTGCAATATGTAGCCCATATTGAGCTAACAGCTTTACTAATTCTTTATAGGCCTCATTAACTGTCTGCTCTAACTTAGCTGCCAATAACACATCATCCATATAATGAATGATCTTGATGGAGGAATACTTATGTCTGAGAGGTGCGAGTGCCTTCCCCACATACATCTGGCACATCGTGGGACTATTAGCCATTCCCTGCGGCAACACTACCCACTCAAACCTTAGATCTGGTTCCTCGTGGTTACACGAGGGAAGGGTGAAGGCAAAACGCTGTGAGTCTTTAGGATGCAAAGGAATAGAAAAGAAACAGTCTTTAATGTCAATAGCAATAATATGCCAGCCCTGAGGAACAGAGGATAGCAAAGGCAGCCCTCTTTGAATGGGCCCCATAAGTTGCATTTGAGCATTAACTGCTCGTAAATCATGCAGTAGGCGCCACTTTCCTGATTTTTTCTTAATAACAAATATGGGAGTATTCCATGGAGAAGTAGAAGGTTGGATGTGACCCAAGTCAAGTTGTTCTTTGACTAGATCATGGGCTGCTGCCAATTTAACCGAGGGAAGAGGCCACTGAGGCACCCAAACAGGCTCCTCGGTGAGCCATGTTATGGGTATTTGAGCCACAGTGGCCCCTAGGAAAAACCCAGACCAAATCTGTTAAGCTTTTGATGACCTTGCACAGGATGTCTACGCCCCTGTAGGTGTTTACCTAGTCCTAGACCTGGCCTATACCCCATATTTTGCATAATCTGTTGAGACACTGGGGAATAGTCATTACTAAGAGTGAACCCCATGTCTGTCATCAGATCACGGCCCCATAAAGAGATAGGTAAATCAAGTACATAAGGCTGAAAGGTGCCATTGTGTCCTTCTGGGTCCTTCCAAGATAGATGTCTACAGCTGATTTGAGGGGCTTGGGCATATCCAAGTCCTCTCAGGGATTGATCAGAAGTCTGCATTGGCCATCCCTTAGACCAGTCCTTAAGGGCTATGATACTACGGTCTGCTCCTGTATCCAGCAATCCCACAATAGATTTACCTTCTATGCTTAATTCCAAAGTGGGGCGATTGCTCATATCTAGTGACAAATAGGCACAATCCCCTCCAGTGGTACCAGCAGGGAAGTGATTATGTAAGCTAGGCAAAATTAGTAATTGAGCAATCCGATCCCCTGGGGAGATAGACACAATGCCCTTTGGAGCCTCCACCATAACCTTTACTGCCCCTACAGTATCAGGGCTAATGACTCCGGGAAAGACATGAAGACCTTGTAAGATAGAGGATGCACGTCCAATTAGCAAACCTACAGTGCCAGGTGGTAAAGGCCCTTTGAACTCAGTTTCCACCAATTGGACTCCCATCTTAGGTGTTAATACGAGTCTGGAGGTGGAACAGAGGTCCAATCCCGCGGCACCTGTAGTGGCTCTCCGCGTCTCATGGGATGGCGCAGAGATGGCCATGTCTCGGGTTCGGGTGTGACATTCTCCACTGCCCCATATATTTGTGGGCCCTGGGGTCGGGGGCCCCTTCGGCCGTTTTTTGGCCCAGCTGAAATAGGCTGTCCATGGATGTCCTTCACTGATCTACACTCTCTTGCCCAATGCTTCCCCTTTTTACATTTAGGACACAGCCCCGGTTGACGAAGGCCATTGGAAGGGCCACCGTGAGGGGGTCCAGTAAAATTGTCTTTTTTGGGACATTCACGTCTGAAATGACCGGGTTGACCACAATGGAAGCATATTCCGGCACCAGGACTGCCCCCTTTTGCAATCCGAAGGACAGCGGCTGCAAGACCTGCGTTAGTTAAAGGTCCTCCAATCTCTCTACACACTTTCATCCATGCTTCTATGCCCTTATTTTTATAAGGAGTGATTGCCGCTTTACATTCCTTGGTGCATTGCTCAAAGACCAACTGCTTGATAAAGGGCATGGCTCTATCAGGATCCCCAAAAATCTTTCCAGCGGCATCCACCATTCTTGCTACAAAATCTGAAAAGGGTTCTGCAGGGCCTTGTAGAATCTTAGTCAAATTACCAGACACCTCTCCTCTATTTGGGAGTGATTTCCATGCACGGATACAAATGTTGTTAATCTGTTCATATACCTCAGGGGGGTATCCTGTTTGTTGATTAGCAAACCTGCCTTGTCCCAAAAGCATATCCTTATCCCAGGCAGGGCGTCCCGCTGCATGGTTTTGGGCGGCCTGCTCTATTGCGCCCTCTAGCATAAATGCTCTCCAGTCCAAATATTTACCCGGGGAAACACAAGCCCGAACAAGGCTAGCCCAATCAGAGGGAGTCATGCAGTATCTAGACAAACTCTCCACCTGAGTTAGTGTGAAGGCGGCATCCACCCCATAAGTGCGCACAGACTCCGCCAGGGTCTTCACAATTTTAAAATCTAAGGGTTCATGGAATCTTCCCCTATTGTCATCCTGAAAAACTGGATAAGCAAGACCCATCTCAGCGTTAACAGCCCTCCATGTTTGGGCATGGAAAGCTCGCCCCGAAACACCTCCACCATACGGCGGTGGATCCGGGGGATCGCTTTTCTTGAGCCCCTGTTTATTTCTGTTCCCTTCTCCTATAGCTAAACTCTCTAGCTGACGAGACAGCCTCCCGAGCTCTTCCTCCTCATCCTCCTCTTCCTCTGACCCACTTTCACATGGGGGTGTGCGCAGCATACTGAGATCTGGATACAATCGTCTCCTCCCCTGTTTCACTCTCCGCACACTCCCATCCTTCTGAGATATCTCACTTCCTGCCGTCTCCGATTTCTCCTCATGTAATTGCTCTAGAACTTCTTGTCCTTTTGTAAGTGCCTCCTGACATCTGCCATCTGTAAGGCAACTACGGACCATTTTCCAAAGGGGTATCACCCCACCCTCTAATATGCCCTGCTCAGAAGCAAAGTCAAGATCTTTGCCTAATTTATCCCAACTAGGTACAGTAAGGCTGCCCGAAAATGCAAACCACGGTGCAGCGATATCTACCTTCTGTAAAAATCTCTGTAAAGTACTATGTTTCACTTCCAGACCCTTAGAACGTAACAGGCCATCTAGGGCCAGAAGAAGCGGACTGGAAGGTGCGGCACCCATGACACAACAACAAAAGAAGCACAAAAAACAAAAGCAAAATGACACAACAAGAGAAACACAGAAAACAAAAGCGAAAGTAAAAACGAAAGTACACAATGCAGCTGCTGCCCCGCTTTGGTCGCGGATCCCACTTACTTGGGACTATTTCCCGCTTTGATCGCGGATCCCACTTACCTGGGACTACGGTGCACCCCCCTGACTGCTGAAAGTTCTGGTTCCCGGGTTTCGGCACCACTTGTCGCGACTTCTTGCCCGCAAGGAAGACGCAACACTCAGGAATCTTCTTTCAGTAGTTTATTTCAGGCCCTTGATAGTTCTTCTTCTCTCTCTCGGATGCCCCTCCCAGCCTTAATAAAGCATCTCAAGCCCCAATGCAAAGCAGCCACGTGGAGCTTTCTCATAGGGTGATGAAAAGTCATGCGCCAACTCTCCCAAATAAGGAGTTGTTTGTCACAGACCACAGCGGAGCCAGCGCCATCTTGTAATGGCGACCATAGTCTGCAGAAACGGCAGAAGCAGCTCACCACACCCTAACCCTAACCCTAACCCAAAACCTTACCCTAAACGTATCCCTAACATGAATACTAACCCTAACCCTAACATTAACCTTAACCCTAACCCTATCTCTAATCCTAACCATAACCCTAACCCTAATCCTAACACAAACCATAACCTAACCCTAAACCTAACCCTGTCCCTTTCCCTAACCCTAACCCTAACACTAACCCTAACCCTGACCCTAAACCTAATGCTAACACTCATCTAATCCTAACCCTAAACCTAAGACTAACCCTCTACCTAACCCTAACCCTAACCCTTAACTTAACTATAACCTAAACCCAAACACTAACGCTAACCCTAACCCAAACCCCAACTATAACACTAACCCTAAGCCTAACCCTAACTCTAACCCTAACCCTACTTCTAACCCTATCACTTACACTAAGCAAAACTCTCACCCTAATGATACCCGAGTCCTAATGCTAATCCTTAGCCTATCCCAAACCATAACTCTATTACTAGTCCTAAATCTAGCCCTCATTCTTGCTCTAACCCCAACCCTACCCCTGACCCTTATTGTGACTGTAACACTATCCCTAGATCTAAACCTTACCCTAACCCTAAACAGAACCCTAACACTACGTCTACCAGTCAACCTTTACTTAAAACTAATAGTACAACTAGCCCTAGACCAAACCTAATCTTAAATAAGGTCATAAATCTAGCCCTAGCATTATACAAAAACTTAGCACTAGCCGTAACAATAACGCTTAACCTAACATAAAATCTAAACCTATCTCTAGACCCAACACTAGTCCTAATTGTGGCCCTGAACCAAAAATTAAACCTAACCCCACAATGACACTTAATCTAATAGAAACCCTAGATCTAAACCTTATCCTAAACCAAAACCTACCCCTAACACTAGAATTATCCATAACCCTGACCATAAAACTAGCCATAACCATATCCCTCACTCTTACATTACCCAAAGCCCTAACGTTATCCCTAAACATCACACAAAACCTAGCCCTTATCCTAGTCCTAAACCTAGCCCTAATAATAACCCTAACCATAACTTTAGACCTAACCCTAATGCTAACCCTCACCCTAGCCCTAAACCTAGCTCAAATGCCTACACTTACACTAACCGTAACCCTAACATTAACCCTAGGCCTAACCCTAACCCTAATCCTAACCTTAACCCTAGCCCTAACCTTAGGACTAACCCTATATAGTACCCTAAAGAAAAGCCTAACCCAAATGCTAACCCTAGGCCTAACAATAACCCTATCGTTAATACTAAGCCTAACCATTACTCTAAACCTAATTGGAAGCATCAACCTAAATGTATCCATTACCCTGACCCTAAACTGAACCCACTGCTAATTCAAGCATTAACCCTAAATCTTAACCTAAACACCACCCTATACATACCCTGACTCTAATAATACAACTAGCTTTAAACTTGAACCTTACCCTACACCTAAACCTTACAATAGACATAGTCATAACCTAACACTAAAAGTAATAGTATCCACAAACCTAGACCTGACATTAGCCCTACCCATAATCCTAGCCCTAGCTCTAACAGAAACCCTCAGTCTAGCCTTAAAATTAGTCTTAATTCTAAATGAAGCCCTAATCTTAATCTTAACCCTAATTCTAACCCTCCCCATAGCCCTAACCCTGGCTATAACCCTATCCGTTCCCCTAAACCTAACCTTAACCCTAACACTAACACTAACATTAACCCTAGCCCTAACCCTAACACTAAACCTAGCACTAATCCTAGCTCTAATTTAGCCATAACCCTAAACCTACCCCTAACTCTAGCCCAAAGACTAATTTGAACTCTCAACCTAGCCCTATTTCTAGTTATAACCCTATCTGTTACCCTAAACTTAGCCCTAAATCTATCCATAGCCCTAAACCTAGATCTAACCATAACAATAAATCTAAGCCTAAACTTCACCCTACCATTAGCCCTAACACTATTGGTAATCATAAAACTAGCCCTAAACCTAGGGCAAGTTCTAAAGCAAAACTTAGCCATAGCCCTATCCTTAACCCTATCTAATCTTAACCCTAGACCTAACCTTAGCCCTATCCCTAGCCCTAATCCTAGTTCTAAGTCCAGCCTTAATCCTAACCCTGATCTTAACCCTATACCTATCCCTAATTTTATCCCTTGTCTAGCACTAAACATAGCTTTAACATCATACCTTACCATAACACTAACGGTAACCTTAACCCTAGCCCTAAACCTAGGCCTAAACCTAACACTAACCCTAGCACTAATCCTAGCCATAATTTCGGCCTAACACTAAACCTAACCCTATCCCTATCCCTAAGACTAACTCTAACTCTCTACCTAACACTCTCCCTAGTTCTAAACCTATCCCTTACCATAACCCAAATCCTAGCCCTATCCCTAGCCCCAACCTTAGCCCTAACATTTGCCCTACACCTAAACCTGGATCAAACCCTAAACTTAAGCCTAAATCTCACCCTAACACTAGCCCTAAGAGCAATGCTAATAGGAAAACTAGCCCTAACCCTAACCTAGCCCTAAAACAAAACTGAGCCATAAACCTAACCCTAACCCTTAACCTAAACTGAACAATAACCCTAAACCTAGCCCGAAACCTTGCCATAAGTTGAGTGCTAAACCTAACCCTAGAAGTAACCCGGACCCTGACTCGGATTCTAACACTAATCCTAGCTCTAAACATTGCCGTAATGCTAAAGCAAGAAGTAGCCTTAATCAGAAACGAAGTTCTTTCATTAGCTGTAGCCCTAATGCTAACATATATCCTAGTGCTAATCCAAGCCCTAACCCTAGGTTTAACTCTAAGACTAACCCTAACCCTAACCCTATCCCTAATTCTAACCCTACCTCTAATCCTATCCCTTACCCTAAGCCAAACCCTCACCCTAATTCTACCCTAGTCCTAACACTAATACTTAGCCTAACCCAAACTCAAACTCTATTACTAGTCCTAACCCTAGGCCTCATTCTAGCTCTATCCCTAATCCAAACCCTGACCCTTATTCTCACCCTAACACTAACTCTAGATATAAACCTGACACTAACCCTAAACCAGACCCTAACTCTACCCCTACCAGTAAACCTATACCTAAACCTAACATTAACACTAGCACTAGACCAAACCTAATCCTAAATAGAGTCATAAATCTAGCCCTACCCCTAAACAAAAACCTTAAATTAACCCGAACAATAACCCTTAACCTAACACAAAGACCAAAAATATCCCTAGATCCAACACTATTCCTAATTCTGGCCCTAACACTAACCCAAACACTGACGCTTACCCTAACACAAATCCGAGCTCTAAACTTTATCCTAACCCAAAACCTAACCCTAACACTATACTTATCCATAATCCTAACCCTAAAACAAGACATAAACATGACCTGAGTTCTTACATTAGCCATAGCCCTAACACTAGCCATAAACATAAAACAAACCTAGCCCTTATCCTAGACCTAAACATAGCCCTAATTGTAACCCTAACCATAACCCTAGACCTAACCCTAACCCTAAACCTTGCCCTAGTCCTAAACCTAGCTCAAACTCTAAACTTTTTCCTAATCATGACACTAACCCTAAACCTAACCCTGGCCCTGACTCTAACCCTAACCCTAGACCTAACCCTAGCTCAAACCCTAATACTTACCCTAAACCTAATCCTTACACTAACCCTAGGCCTAACCCTAACCCTAGCCATAAACTTAACCTTAACCCTAGCCCTAAACTTAGCTCTAACCCTATTCATTAACCTAAAGATAAACCTAATCCAAATGCTAACCTTAGGCCTAACGCTAGCCATATTGCTAATAATAAACATATCCATTACTCTAAACCAAACCTGAATCCTAAACCTAGCCCTATCCATTATTCTAATCCTAAACCGAACTCTAATGTTGATACTAGCCTTAACCCTAAAAGTTAACCTAAACTAAACCATACCTGGACCCTGACCCTAATAAAACATCTAGCTCGAAACCTGACCCTTTCCCTAAACCTAACCCTAACATTAGACCTAACCATAATCTAACCATAAAATTACCACTTACTTTGAACCTAGACCTGACTTTAGCCCTAGCCCTAATCTTAACCCTACTTTTAACACACACCCTCATCCTGGCACAAAACCTAGCCTTAATTCTAACCCGAACACTAACCCTAGCCCTAAATCAAATTCTAACCCAAACCCTAGCTCTAAACCTTGCTATAACCCCATCACTTCCCCCAAAATCTAACCCTAACCCTAACACTAACACTAACCATAATCCTAGCCCTAACCCTAGGCCTAACCCTAACACTAACCCTAGCGCTAATCCTAGCTCTAATTTAGCCCTAACCCTAAACCTACCCCTAAGCCTAGCCCAAAGAATAACTCTAATCGCACCTCAGTCCTATTTCTACTTCTAACCCTATCTGTTACTATAAACCTAACACTAGACCAAACCTTAACCCTAATGCAGGCCCTAGCCCTAAACCTAGATCTAACCATAAAAATAAATCTAAGCCTAAACCCCATCCCACCACTAGCCCTAACACAATCGCTAATCCTAAAACTAGGCCTAACCCTAGCCCTAGCTCTAAAACAAACCTGAGCCATAGACCTAACCCTAACCCTAGCCTAACAGAAATGCTAGACCTGACATTAGTCCTATCCCTAATTCTTACCCTAACCCTAACACAAAACCTAACCCTACACCTAGCCTTAATCCTAGCCCTAATTCGAGTTCTATCCCTAACCCTGATCAGTAACAATGATCCTGTCTCTAACCCTAACACTAACCCTATCTCTAATCATCTCCCTAAATCTAAACCTAATCGAAACACTAGACCTTCACCTAGACCTAATGCTATCTCTAAAACTAGCCTTAATCTTAACTATAGTTCTTACAATAGCTGTGGTCCTACCTTATCCCTAACTTAAAGTAAAACCTAGCCCTAATCTGATCCATAACCCTAGCTTTAACCCTATCCCTAACCCTAACACTAACCCTAACACTTAACCTAAACCTAACCCAAAAACTAAACCTTGACTTAACCTGAACCATGGCCCTAATCCTAACCATAACCCTAGCCCTAACCCAAGCTCTAAGCTTATTTATTACCCTAACCATAACCCTAACCAAATTCTAACCCTAGGCCTAACAATAACCATAGCCCTAATCTAACAATAACCCTAACCCTAACTGTACCTCTAATCCTATCCATTACCTTAACCATAACCCTAACTGAATTCTATCCCTAGGCCTAACCTTAATACTCCCTAACCCTAAGGCTGTCCATTACCCTAAACATAAAGGAAACCTAAACATAACCATATCAATTACCCTAACCCTAGCCCTAGCCCCATCCTTAGCCCTAACCTTTGCCCTAGCTCTAAACGTGAATCTAACCCTAACATTAAGCCTAAACCTCACCCTAAAACTAGCCCTGACCCTAATGCTAGTTGGAAAATTAGCCCTAACCCTAGCTAATTGGAAAACTAGCCCTAAAACAAAACTGAGCCATAAACCTAACCCTAACACTTAACCTAAACCAAACACTAGCCCTAAACCTAGCCCTAAACCTTGCCATAATTTGAGTGGTAAACCTAACCCTAGAAGTAACCCTGATCCTGACTCGGATCCTAACAGTAACCCCAGCTCTATACATTGCCCTAATGCTAACCCTAGAACTAGCCCTAATCAGAAACTAAGTTTGTTTTTTTTCATTAACTGTAGCCCTAAAGCTAACACAAATCCTAGTGCTAATCCAAGCTCTAGCCCTAGGTTTAACCCTAAGAATAACCCTAACCCTAACCCTAGCCCTAAACCTATCCCTAACCCTAATTCTACCTCTACATCCCTTTCCCTAAGCCAAACCCTCACCCTAATGTTACCTAGTACTAACCCTAATCCTTAGCCTACTCCAATCCACAACTCTATTACTAGTCCTAACCCTAGCGTTCATTCTAGCTGTAACTCTTACCCAAACCCTGACCCTTATTCTGACTCTAACTCTAACCCTAGTACTAAATCTCACACTAACCCTAAACCGACCCTACCCCTACTCCTACAAGTAAATCTGTACCTAAACCTAACAATAACACTAGCACTAGACCAAACCTAATCCTAAATATCATCATAAATCTAGCACTAGCCCTCAACAAAAATTTTGCACTAGCCCAAAAAATAATCCTTAACCTATCCCAAAGACTAACTGTATCTCTAGACCCAACACTAGTCCTAATTATGGCCCTAACTCTAACCCTAACCCTAACCCTAACCGAGAGTCCTAATGCTAGCCATAAACACCACACAAACCTAGCCTTATCCTAGCCCTTAACCTAGCCCTAATTGTAACATTAACCATAACCCTAGCCCTGACTCTAAACCTAACCATCTCCCTATCCCTAACCCTAGCTCATACACTAACACTTACCCTAAACCTAACCCTGACACCAACCCTACACCTAAACCTAACCCTAGCCCTAATCCTAACCTTAACTCTAGCACTAATCTTAGCTCTAAACTTATCCCTTAACCTAAAGATAAGCCTAACTCAAATTCTAACCCTAGGCATAACACTAACCATGTCGCTAACACTAACCCTATCTATTACATTAAACTTAACCTGAACCCTAAACTTAACCCTATATATTACCCTAACTCTAACCCTAATGCTAACGCTAACTCAACACTTAACTCTAAACCTTAAACTAAAACAAATCCTAATGGGCCCTGACCCTAATATTATGCCTAGTTCTAAACCTGACCCTTACACTAAAAGTAATCCTTACAATAGACCTAGCCATAATCTAACTCTAAAACTATTTCTAACCATAGCCCTAATCCTGACATTAGCCCTATCCCTAATCCTAGCCCTAGCCCTAACAGAAACCCTCAAACCTAGCCCTAAAGCTAGCCTTAATCATAACCCAAATCCTAACCTAGCCCTAACCCTAATTCTAACTCTCACCCTATCCCTAAACCTAATATAACCCCATCCCTTTCCCTAAACCTAAACCTATCCCTAACACTAACACCTATCCCTAATCTTAGCCCTAGCCTTAACACTAACCCTTGCGCTAATCGTACCCCTATTTTAGCCCTAAACTTAAACCCACCCTTAACCCTAGCCCTAAGAATAACTCTAACTCTTGCCCTAGCCCTATTTCTAGTTCTAACCCTATCTGTTATCATAACGTAACACTAGCCCTAACTTTAGCCCTAACCATAGCTTTATCCCTAAACCTAGATCATACCATAACAATTAATATAAGATTTAACCTCACCTTATTACTAGCTCTAACACTATCGCTAATCCCAAAACTAGTCCTAACCTTAGCCCTAGCTCTAAAACAAAACTTATCCATAGCCCCAACCCTAACCCTAACCTAAACGTAACCCTAGACCTGACATTAGCCCTATCCCTAATCCTTACCCTAACATTTACACAAATCCTAGCCCTACACCTGGCTTTAACCCTCACCCTAATTAGAGTCCTATCCCTAATCCTAAAAGTAACACTGATCCTGACTCTGATCCTAACACTAACTCTATCTCTAACCATGCTCCTAAACCTAAACCTAATATAAAACTAGACCTAGTACTAATGCTAGCTCTAATACTAGCTCTAATCATAACCCTAGTTCTTACATTAGCCATAGTCCTACACTAGCCCTAACCTAACCCAAAACCTAGCCCTAATCTGAGCCCTAACCCTAGTTTTAATTGTAGCCCTACCCTATCCCTAGCCCTAACACTTAACCTAAACCTAACCCGAAACCTAAACCAAACCAAAGCCCTATTCCTAACAATAACACTAGCCCTCAACCTAGATATAATTTTATCCATTACCTAACCATAGCCCAAAGCAAATTCTATCTCTAGGCCTAACACTAACCCATCCCTAACCTAACCATAACCCTAGTCCTAAATGTAGCTCTAATTCTATCCATTACTTGAACCATATCTTTAACCAAATTCTATCCCTAGGCCTAACTCTAACCCTATGTCTTACCCTACCCTGTCCATTATACTAAACCTGACCTGAACCTGAAATCTAACCATATCCATTACCCTAACCCTAATGCTAATTTTAGCCCTCAACCTAAACTTTAACCTAACACATACCCTAACCCTGACTCTGACCCTAATAATACCCTTAGCTGTAAACCTGACCCTAATGCTCAACATAACCCTTAAAATAGACCTGGCCATAAACCTAAACCTAAAACTATCCCTAAACATAACCCTAGAACTGACATTAGCCCTAGACCTAATCCTAGCCTTAATCCTAGCACAAACCCTACCACTAATCCTAGCCCTAAGCCTAGCCTTAATGCTAATCCTAACCTTAACTGGAGCCCTAACCCTAATTTTATCCCATGCTCTAGCCCAAAATGTAGCTGTAACATCATACCTTACCCTAACCCTCATGCTAACCATAACCCTATCCCTAACTCTAGGCCAAAACCTAACACTAACTCTAGGGCTAATCCTAGCCCTAATTTAACGCTAATCCTAAACCTAATCCTAACCCTAGCCCTAAGACTAACTCTAACTCTTGCCCTAACCCTATCCAAAGTTCAAAATCTATCCCTTATCATAACCCAAACCCTAGCCCTATCCCTAGCCCCATCCCTAACTCTAACCATCACCATAGCCCTAAACCAGGTTATAAACCTAACCTTAAGCCCAAACCTCACCCTAACAGTATCCCTAACCTAATGCTAATTAGAAAACTAGCCCTAACCCTACCCTAGCTCTAAAACAAAACCGAGCCATAATCCTAACCCTAAACCTTAACCTAAACCAAACACTAACCTTACACCTATCCCTAAACTTAGCCCTAATTTGAGTACTAACCCTAACCATAGAAATAACCCTGACCCTGAGTCAGACCCTAACAGTACCCCTAGCTCTACACATTGCCCTAACCCTTAACCTAGAACTATCCCTAACCACAAAACTAGTTATTCCATTACCTGTAGCCCTAATGCTAAAACAAATCCTATCCTAATCTGAGCCCTGACTCTAACCCTAACCCTAACTGTACCTCTAACCATATCCCTTACCTAAGCCTAACCCTCTCCCTAATGCTACTCTTGTCCTAAACTTAATCCTTAGCCTACCCCAAACCCTAACTCTATTACTAAACCTACACCTAGCCTTCATTCTAGCTTTATCCCTAATCCTAACACTGACCCTTATTCTGACCCTGACACTAACCCTAGATCTAAACCTGACCCTAACCCTAAACCAAACCCTAAAACTACCCCTACCGGTAAACCTATACTTAAACCTAACAGTAACACTAGCACTAGTCTAAACATACTCTTAAATAGATTCATAAATCTAGCCTTATTCCTAAACAAAAACGTAGCAATAGCCCTAACAATAACCCTTAATGTAATGTAAAGACTAAACCTATCACTAGACCAAAAGCTAGTCGTAATTGTGGCCCTAATCAGAAAACTAACCCTAACAAAACAATGACCATTAACCTAATAGAAACCCTAGCTCAAAAACTTATCATAAACCAAAACCTAACCCTAACACTAGACTTATCCATAACCCTGACCATCACACTAGCCATACTATATCCCTAGCTCTTACATTACTCATAGCCCTAATGTTAGCCCTAAACATCACACAAAACCTAGCCCTTATCCTAGCCCTAAACCTAGCCCTAATGATAACCCTAACCATAACTTAGACCTAAACTTACTGCTAACCCTCGCCCTAGACCTAACCCTAGGTCAAACTCTAATCCTTAGTCTAAACATAACCCTAACACTAATCCTAACCCTAGCCTTGACTCAAACCGTTACCCTCGCCATAGGCCTAACCCTAGCTCAAATGTCTACACTTACCCTAAGCCTAATCCTAACCATAACACTAGACCTAAATTTAGCTCTAACCCTATCCATTATCCTAAATATAAGCCTAACCCAAATGCTATCCCTAAGCCTAATGATAACGCTATTGCTAACACTAACCCTATACATTACTCTAAACCTAACCAGAACCATGAATCTAATCCTATCCATTAACATATCCATAACCCTGACCCAAAAGCTAATTCAATCCTAAACACTAAAACTTAACCTAAATCAAACCCTACCCAGACCCTGACCCTAATAATACACCTAGCTCTAAACCTGACCCCTACCCTAAACATAACCCTTCTACTAGACATAGCCATAACCTAACACTAAAACTAATACTAACCATAAATCTAGACCTGACAGTAGCACTAGCCCTAATCCTAGCCCTAGCCCTAACACAAACCCTCAGCTTAACCCTAAACCTAGCCTGAATCCTAACCTAAACCCTGACCTTACTCCTAACCCTAATTCTAACCCTTGCCATAAACGTAAAGCTAGTTATAACCCTATCCCTTCCCCTAAACCTAATTCTAACCCTAACACTAACACTAACCCTAACACTAGGCCTAACCCTAATATTAACCTAGCACTAATCCTAGCCCTAATTTAGCCCTAAACCTAAATCTACCCCTAACCCTAGCCCAAAGACTAACTAGAACTCTCACCCTAACCCTATTTCTAGGTCTAACCCTATCTGTTACCATAACCCTAGCACTAGCCCTAACCTTAGCCCTACCTCTAGCCATAGCTATAAACGTAGATCTAACTATAACAATAAATCTAAGCCTAAACTTCACCCTACCATTAGCCCTAACACTATCACTGATCATAAAACTAACCCTAACCCTAGGGCTAATTCTAAAACAAAACTGAGCCATAGCCCTATCCCTAATCCTAGACTAACCATAACTCTAGACCTGATATTAGCCCTAGCCCTAGCCCTAACCTTAATTCTAAGCCTAGCCTTAATCCTAACCCTAATTTTAACCCTAGCCCTAACCATAATTTGATCTCTTGCCCTAGCACTAAACATAGCTGTAACATCATACCTTACCCTAACCCTAATGCTAAACCTAACCCTAGCCCTAAACCTAGGCCAAAATCTAAAACTAACCATAGCACTATTCCTAGCCCTAATTTAGCCCTAACAGTAAACTTAACCTTATCCCTATCCCTAAGACTAACTCTAACTCTCGCCCTACCCTTATACCTAGTTCTAAACCTATTCCTTACCATAACCCAAACGCAAGCCCTATCCCTAGCCCCAAACTTAGCCCTAACCTTTGCCCAAGGCTAAAACCTGGATCTAAAACTAAAATTAAGTATAAACCTCACCCTAACAGTAACCCTAACCCAAATACTAATTGGAAAACTAGCCCTAAATCTACCCTAACCCTAAAACAAAACTGAGCCATAACCCTAGCCCTTAACCTAAACCAAACCCTAAAGCTACACATAGCCCTAAACCTAGCCCTCATTTGATCCTAACCCTAACCCTAGAAATAAACCTGACAACTAACTCGGCCCCTAACACTAACCCTAGCACTAAACATTGCCCTAAAGCTAATGCTAGAACTAACCCTAAGCAGAAACCTAGTTCTTTCATTAGCCTTTATCATTAGTTCTTATAATAGCCCTAATGATAACACAAATTCTAGCCCAAATCCGAGACCTAACTCTATTTTTTAACTCTAACCCTAACCCTAAATTTAGCCTTAAACCTAACCCTAACCCTAACCCTACCTTAAAACCTATCCTTTTCCCTAAGCCAAACCATCACCCTAATGCCAACCTAGTCCTAAACTTAATCCTTAGCCTACCCCAAACCCTAACTCTATTACTAGTCCAATTCTAGACCTCAAACTAGCTCTAAACCTAACCTTAACCCTGACCCTTATTTTGACCCTAACACTAACCCTAAGTCTAATCCTGATCCTAACACTAAACCGAACACTAACACATCCCATACAGGTAATCCTATACTTAAACCTAACAGTAAGACTAGAACTAGACGAAACCTAATACTAAATATAGTCATAAATCTAGCCCTAGCCCTAAACAAAAACCTAGCACTAGCCCTAACAATAACCGTTAACCTAATTTAAAGACTAACCCTATCCCTAGACCCAACGCTAGTCATAATTCTGGCACTTACCCTAAATCTAACACTATCCTGAACAATGACCCTGAACCCTAAACGAACTCTAGATCTAAACCTATTCCTAACCCAAAACCAAACCCTAACACTAGAAATATCCATAACCCTGACCCCAAAACTAGCTATAAAACATTTTCCTAGCTCTTATATTTCCCATAGCCCTAATATGAGCCCTAAACCTCACACAAAACCTAGTCCTTATCCTAGCCTTAAACCTAGCCCTAATCATAACCCTAAACATAACCCTAGACCTAAGCCTAATCCTACACTCGCCTGAGCCCTAATCCTGGCTCAATTTCTAACCCTTACCCTAAACATAACCCTAACCCTAACCCTAGACCAGACTGTAACTCTAACCCTCACCCAAGACCTAACCCTATCTCAAATGCTAATATTTAAATTAAAAGTATCCATGAAACTAACTCTAGGCCTAACCCTAACCCTAGCCCTAATCATAACCTTATTCCTAACCCTAACCATAGCTCTAACACTATCCATTACCCTAAAGATGAGCCTAACTCATATTCTAACCCTAGGGGTAACGCTAACCCTATCGCTATCACTAACCCTATCCATTACTCTAAATCTAAGCTGAACCCTAAACCTAATCCTATCCATTACCCTAACCCTAACACTAACCCTAATGATAAATTGAGCCCTAGGCCTAATCCTTAACCTAACTCATAACCTAACCCTGACTCTACCCTAATAATACTCCTAGCTGTAAACCTGACCCTAATCTTCAACCTAACACTTACAATAGATCTGGCCATAATCTTTACCATAAAACTATCCCTAAGAATAACCCTAGAGCTGATATTAGCCCTATCCCTAATCCTAGCCCTAACCCTAACACAAAACTTAGCCCTAATCCTATCCTTAAACCTAGCCTTAATCCTGACCCTAACATGAACCCTAGCCCTAACCCTAATTTTAGGCTTTGCCTTAGCCCTAAATGTAGCTGTAACATCATAGCTTACCCTACCCCTAATGCTAAAACTAAGCCTAGCCATAAACCTAGGCCTAAACCTACCACTAACCATAGCTCTACTGTAGACTTAATTTAGCCCTAACCCTAAACCTAACACTATCCCTAGCCCTAAGACTAACTCTAACTCTTGCCCTAGCCCTATCCCTAGTTCTAAACCTATCTATTACCATAACCCAAACCCTATACCTATCCCTAGCCCCAACCCTAGCCCTAACCTTCACCCAAGCCCTAAACCTGGATCTAACCCTAACCTTAAGCCTATAGCTCACTCTAACACTAGCCCTAACCCTAATGCTAATTGGAAAACTAGCCCTAACAGTACCCTAGCCCTAAAACAAAATCGAGCCATAACCCTAACTCTAACCCTTAACCTAAACCAAACCCTAACCCTACACCTAGCCTTAATTTGAGTCCTAACCCTAACCCTAGAAATAACCCTGTCCCTTACTCGGACCCTAACAGTAACCCTAGCTCTAAATATTGACCTAACTCTTACTCTAGAACTAGCCCTAATCAGAATCCTAGTTCTTTCATTAGCTATAGCCTTAATGCTAAAACAAATCTTAGCCCTATTCCAAGCCCTAAACCTAGGTTTAACCCTAAACCTAATCCTAACCCTAACCCTAACCCTAACTCTACCTCTAACGCTATTCCTTACCCTAAGCCAAACCCTCACATTAATGCTACCCTATTCCTAACCATAATCCTTAGACTACCTCAAACCCTATCTCTATTAGTAGTCCTAACCCTAGCCCTCATTCTAGCTCTAACTCTAACTCAAAACCTTACCGTAACACAAACCCTCAGTCTAAATCTCACCCTAACCTTAAACCAAACCCTAAAACTAGACCTACCAGTAAACGTATACCTAAACCTAACCCTAACACTAACCCTAGACCTAATCCTAATCCTAAATATAGCCATAACTCTAGACCTAGACTTAAAAAACCCTGAGCCCTAGACCTAGTATAATCCTTAACGTAAAGCAAACACTAACCCTATCCCTAGACCTAACCCTAGTAATAATTCTGGCTTTCATCCTAAACCTAACTCTAACCTGAACACTGACACTAAAAATAACAGTAAACCTAGCTCAAAGCCTGAACCTAACCCAACACCTAAACCTAACAATAGACATAGCCATAACCCTAATCCTAAAACTAGCTCTAATCAGAACACTTGATCTTACATTACACATAGCCTTAACCTTAGGGCTATACCTAACACAAAACCTAAGCCCTAATCTGAGGCCTAAACCTACCCTAAGCATAAACATTATCCTAAATGTAGCCCTAACCCTAACCCTCGCCTTACACATAACCATAGCTCAAAGCCTAACCCTTAGCCTAAACATAACCCTAGTCCTATTCCTAAACATTAACCTAACCCTAGCCCTAATCCTAACCTTAACCCTAGTACTAACTCTAGCTCTAACCCTAACATTACCCTAACTCTAACCCTAATAATAATCCTAGCCCTAAACCTAACCCTATCCCTAATCCTAATCATAAACCTAACCCTCAACCTAACCCTAAACCTAAACCTTGTAATAAACTTAACCCTAAACCTTACCATAAATCAAAACTAAACCTATCCCTAAACCTATATTTAACCATAACCTAAACTTAACCTAAACCTAATCTTACATCTAATCCAATACATTACTCTAAACTAACCCTAACCCTAATGAAACCCTATCCCTAACCAAAACCCTAACCCTAAACATAACCATAACCCTAACCTAGAACTAACACTAAAACTAACAATCCCCCTAGCCCTTACCATACCATAAACACTAACCCTTACCCTCACCCTAACCATAGCCCTAGCCTTAGCCCTAATCATAACCCTAACATTAGCCCTAACCTTAACATTAAACCTATTCCTAATCCTAGCCCTAATATAGCCCTATTCTTAACCCTAACCCTAACCATAGAATTAAGACTAACTATAATTCTCACACAAGACATATCCCTAATTCTAACCCTATCCCTTACCATAACCCTAACCCAAGCCCTAACCCTAGTCATAACCCTTACCCTAGCACTAACTCTATATTGAAACCTATCTCTAAAACTAACCCTATCCCTTACCGTAACCCTAACACAAGCCCTAATCCTAGTCATAATCCTTAGTCCTAGCACTAACTCTAGATCGAAACCTATCTCTAAAATTAAACCTAACCTGATGTCTCAGCCTAACCCTGAAACTAGCTCTAACCCTAATGCCATACCTATAATTAGCCCTAACCGTAGCCCTAACTGTAAAACAAAACTGAGCCATACCCTTAACACTAACCCTTACCCTAGACCAAACCACAACCCTATTCCAGCCCTAACCCTAGCCCTAATTTGAAACTTAACCCTAACCCTAAAACTAACCATGACCCTGATTCATATCCAAACACTAAACCTAGCTCTAAACATCACCCTAACCTTAAACCTAACCCTAACACTAGACCTAGCCCTAAACTTAATCCTAAAACTAACTGAAATCGTCACCCTATATCTTACAATAGCCATAACAATAACACTAGCCCTAACCCTAACAAAAACCTAGGCCTAATCTGAGCCCTAAACGTAGCTTTAACCCTTACTCTAACCATAACCATAGCCCTAACTCTAGCTCTAAACAAATATCTTACCTAAACAAAACCCTAAGCCTAAGGGTAACCGTAGACCTATCCCTAGTCTTTAGGCTAACCAAAACACTAACCCTATTAATATCCTTTACCCTTGCCCTCATTCTAGATCTAACCATATGTAAAACCCTAACACTAACCCTGACCCTTTTACTAACCCTATAACTACTCCAAGGTCTAATCCTAACCCTAACCCTAACCCAAAGCCTACAGTAATCCTATCCCTAGACAAAATCCTGAACCTAACTCTCAGCCTAACCCTAACCATAGCTCAGAAACTAACCCTTACACTAAACAAAACCTTAACCTAAACCTAGTTCTAACCCTCACCCTAACCCTAAATCAAGATCTAATCCTAACCATAACCCTAGCCCTAACCTTAAGTGTAAATGTATCATTACCCTAAACATAACCCTTACCCTAATGCTAACCCTACACCTAACCCTAAACATATAACTATCCCCAAACTTATCAATTACCCTAAACCTACCCTGAACCCTAGATCTAATCCAATCATTACCCTAACCCTAACCCTAATGCTAATTTGAGCCCTAACCCTAAACTGAAACCTAAACCAAACCCTGACACTGACACTGAGTCCTAATAATCCCCCTAGCTCTAAACCTCACTTACCCTATACCTAACCCTTACACTAGACTAAGCCATAAATCTAACCCTAAAAGTATCCCTAAGCATAACCCTAGATCTGATATTAGCCCTAGCCATGATACTAGCCCTAACCCTAACAAAACCGTAGCCCTTATCCTAGCCCTAAACATAGCCTTAATTAAAACACTAACCATAACCCTAGGCTTAATCCTAACACTAACTCTAGCCCTACTCTTGGACCTAATTTAGCCCTATTCCTAACCTTAACCCTAAACCTAGCCAAAAGACTAACTCTAAGTCTCACCTTAGTCCTAACCCTAGATCTCATCCTATACTTTACTTGAACCCTAATCCTAGCCCAAACCATATCACAATTCATAGCCCTAGCACCAACCCTAAATCTAACTCTAACTCTAAAGCTAACCCTAACCCTTTGCCTAAACCTAAACCTAACACTAGCCCTAACCCTAAGGCTAATCCTAAAACTAGCACTAACCCTGTCCCTAAAAGAAAACCAAGCCATAGACCTAAACCTAACCCTTAATATAAACTAAGACCTAACCCTACAATTGGCCATAACTCTAGCCCTAATTCAAGTTTTAAGCCAAACCCTAAAACTAACCCTTACCCTGACTCTGAGCTTAACACTAACCCTAGAGCTAAACATCACCCTAACCCTATACCTAAACCTAACAATAGACCTAGCCCTAACCCTAACCCTAACCCTAAAATTAGCCTTAATCGCAACCCTGGTACTTACATTAGCTGTTACCCTAAACCTAGCCTTAACTTAACCCCAAACTTAGCTTTATTCCAAGCCCTATCCCTAGATTTACCCTTAATCCTAACCCTATCACTAATCGTAAGTATAAGCCTAGTGGTAAACCTTGATTTAAACCTAACCCTAACCCTAAACCTAACCTTATCAATAATCGTAACAATAACCTTAGCTGTACCCCTATCTCTAACCCTATTTATTACCCAACATAACCCTAACCCTAATGCTAAACCTGGGCCTAAACCTAACTGAATCCCTAATACTAACCCTATCCATTAATCTAAACCTTACCTGAAACCTAAATCTAACACTATCTTTATCCTAATCCTAACTCTAATGCTAATTCGAGTCCTAACATTAAACCTTAACCTATCCAAAACACTAATTGTGACACTGACACTAATAGTACCCTTAGCTCTAAACCTGACCCTAACCCTAAACCTAACCCTTACACGAGATGTAGCAATAAACCTAACCCTAAAACCATTTTTAACCGTGACACTAGACCTGAAATTAGCCCTAGCCATAATCCTAGCCCTAAACCTAGGCTTAATCCTAGCCCAAAGCATAACCTGAGCCCTAACCCTAATTCTATTCTTCACCCTAGCCTTAAACTACCCATAACCTCATCTTGTACCCCAAACTAACCATAACCCTAAACCTAACCCTAACCCTCTCCCTAAACCTAGGCCTAACACAAAGCCTAGTGCTAATCCTAGACTTTATTTAATCTTATCCTAACCCTAAACCTAGCCATAAGACTAAATCTAATTCGTGGCCTAGCCCTAGCCATAGTTTTATCCTTAGCATTAATCCTAATACCAGATCTAAGCCTAAGTCTAAATCTAAACCTAACTCTAAATTTAACTGTAACAATAAGCCCAAACAAAACTCTATCACTACCCCCTAACTATAACTCTAATCCTAATACTTGCCCTATCCCTATCCCTAGCCGTAAACCAAAACCAAGCCATAGCCCTAATCCTAACCCTTAACCTAAATCAAACCCTAACACTACAAGTAACCCTAAAACTAACTCTAAATCTAACCTTGACTCTGACACTGACCCTAAAACTAATCCTTGCTCTAAATATCACCCTAACCTTAAATTAACCCTAACACTATATCTAGCCTTAACCTATAACTAAAACTAGTCTTAATCATAACCCTAGTTCATATATTAGTCATTGTCCTAACTGTAGCCCTAACTCTAATACAAATTCTACCCCTATTCTGAGCCCTAACACTAGCTTTAACCGTAATACTAGCCCTAACCCTAACCCTAACATTAGCCCTAAACCTAACTCTAACACTATTCCTTACACTAAGCAAAACCCTAACCCATATGCTAACCCTAGTCCTAATCCTAATCCTTAGCCTAACTTAAACTCTAATCGTACTACTAGTCTTAACCCTAGCCCTCAGTCTACCTCTAAACCTAACCCTAACCCTCATCTGACACTATCAGTAACTCTAGGTCTAAACCTAACACTAACCCTAAACCAAACCCTAACATTAGCCCTACAGGTAACCCTATAGCTATACCTGAGCCTAACAATAGACCTAGACCCAAAGCTAATAAATATAGCTATAACTCTAGCCTTAGACTTAAACAAAAACCTAGCACTAGCCCTAAAAATAACCCTTAACCTAAACCGAATACTTACACTACCCCTAAACTTAAACCTAGTCCTTATTCTGGCTCTACCCTAACCATAATCCTATGTCAAAAACTAACCCTAATTCTAACACTGAACCTAGCTTTAAACCTGATATTAACCAAAAACCTAGACCTAACACTAGACCTAGCCATAACCTAACCCTAAAACTAGCCCTAAACATAACCCTGCTCTTACATTAACCATAGTCCTAACCCTAGCCCTAAACCTAACACAAAACCTAGACCTAAACCTAGGCCTAAATTTAGCTCTAAGCATAACCCTCAGCCTGACTCTAGCCCTAAACTTAGCCCTAACCTAAGCCTCACCTTAGACCTAACCCTAGCTCAAAGCCTAACCCTTACAATAAACATAACCCTAGCTCTATGCTAAAACCTAGCCCTAACCCTAGCTCTCCTAATGTTAAACCTAGCCTGAACTTTAGCTGTAACCATATCCATTACCCTAACCCTAAACCTAATTAAACCCCATCCCTAACACTAAACCTAACTTTAACCATAAATGTAAACCTAGAACTAAATCTAAACCTAACCCTCATCCTAGCCCTAACAATAGCTCAAACACTAAACCTTACCCTAACCTAACTGTAACCCTATCCCTAAACTTAACACTTACCCTAACCCTAAATCTTACCCTAAATCACACCCTAGCCCTATCCCTAAACCTAGCCATAATCCTAGACTTAATCCAAACCATAACCTAGCCCTAAACCTAGCTCTAAACCTATCCATTACACTAAACATAATCCTAACCCTATCCTGATTGCTAAACCTAACCCATCCATTACACTAAACCTTAACTGAAACCTAAATTAAACTCTATTCATTACCCTAACCCTACTCCTAATCCTAATGCTAATTCAAGCTCTAACCCTAAAACTTTAGCTAAAACAAATGCTAACACTGACCCTGACCCTAATAATAAACCTAGCCCAAAAGCTGACTTTTAACATAAACCTAAATCTTGCACTAGACCTAGCCATAACCTAACCCTAAAACTATCCTTAACATTAACCCTAGCCCTAATTTAGCCGTAACCCTAGCCCTAATCCTAGCCCTAATATAGCTCTAACCCTAACTCTAACCCTAAGACAACTACTCTGACTAACTGTAATTCTCGACCTACCCATATCCCTAATTCTAACCATATTCATTACCATAACCCTAACTCTCGCCCTAAGCCTAGACCTAGCACTAGCCCTAACCCTAGATCTAACCATAACTCTAAATCTAACCCTAAACCTAAGCCTAAACCTCAACCTAACACTGGCCCTAACCCTTTAGCTAATCCATAATCTAGCCGTAACCATAGCCCTAGCCCTAAAACAAAACAAACCTATATCCCTAACCCTTAACCTAAACCAAACACTAACTGTACAAATAGTACTAACTTTAGCCATAATTCGAGTTCTAACACTAACCCTAAAACTAACCCTGACTCTGACACTGACCCTAAAACTAACCCTTGCTCTAAACATCATCATAACCCTAAACCTAACTGTAACACAAGACCTAGCCCTAACCCTAACCCTAAAACTAGCACTAATTGCAACACTATTTCATACATTAGTCATAGCCTTAATCCTAGACCTAACCAAACCCAAAACCAAGCCCTAACCCGAGCCTTAACACTAGGTTTAACCTAGCCCTAAACCTTACCCTAACACTAGCCAGAATTCTAAACATAACCCTAGCCCTATCACTAGATCTAAACCTATCCATTACCCTAAACACAACCATAACTCTAATGGTAATCTTAGGCGTAACCATTAACTTATCCCTAACCCTAACCTATTTTATTAACCTAAACCTAACCTGAACCCTAAACCTAACCCTATCATTACCCTAACCCTAACCCTAATGCTAATTCAAGCCCTAACCTAAATCTTAACCCAATGCAAACCCTAAATCTGACCCTTCCCGTGATAATAAATCTAGCTCTAACCCTGACCCTAGGCCTAAACCTAACCCTTATAGTAGACCTAACCATAAACCTAACCTTAAAACTATCCCTAACCATAATCCTAGACCTGACATTTGCCCTAGCCATAATTCTAGCCCTAACCTTAACACAAAACAAACCCATAACCCTAATCCTAACCCTAGCCCTAATCCTATCCATAACCCTAGCTCTAAAATTATCTCTAACCTTATCAATTACCGTAAACATAACCCTAAATATAATGCTAACCCTAGGCCTAAAACTAACCCTATCAATATCCATAACCCTATCCATTATGCTAAATCTAACCTGAACCATAAACCAAACCCTATCATTACCCTAACCCAAAACCTAATGCTAATTCGAGGCCTAACCCTAAATGCTAACCTAAACAAAACACTAAACCTGACCCTGACCCTAATAATACACCTATCTCTAAATTTGACCCCTACCCTAAACCTAACACTTACACTAAACATAGCCATAAACCTAACCATAAAACTATTCCTAACTGTAACCCTAGACCTGACATTTGCCCTAACACTAATCCTAGCCCTAAACATACACAAACTCTATCCCTCATCCTAGCCCTAAACCGAGCCTTAATCATAACTCTAATGAAACTCTAGCCCTAACCCTAATTCTAACCTGCACCCTAGCCCTATCCTTAGCTCTAACCCCATTGCTTACACTAAACCTAACCGTAAGCCTAAAACTAACCCTAGGTCTAAACATAACCATAATCCTAGCCCTATTACTACCCATAATTAAGCCCTATAGCTAACCAAATACTAAGCTTAGCTGTAAGACTAACTCTCACTTTCACGCTAGCCCTATTCCTAGTTCTAACCCTATCCCTTACCATAACCCTTATTCTAGCCATAAACCAAGACCTAACAGTAGCCTTATCCTTAGCCCCTGACCTAACCCTAGATTTAATCCTAAATCTAAATCTAACTTTAACCCTAAGCCTAAACCTAAACCTAACAATAGTCCTAAACCTAATGCTAAGCCTAAAATTAGCTCTAACCATAGCCCTAGCCCTAAAACAAAACTGAGCCAAAGCACTAACTTTACAACATAGTCTAAACCAAAACCTAACCCTTCACCTAGCCCTAACCCTAGCCCTAATTCGAGTCCAAACCCTAACCCTAAAACTACTCTGATCTTGAAGTTGACCCTAACACTAACCCTAGCTCTAAACATCATCCTAACATTATACCTAACACTACCACCAGACCTAGTTCTAACCCTAATCCATTACCTAGCTTAAATCGTAACCCTAGTTCATACATTGGCAATAACTCTAAAACTAGCACAACTCTAACCAAACCTAGCCTTAATGCAAGACCTAACCCTGTCTTTAACCATAAACCTAAACCTAACACTAGCCCTAACCCTAACACTAAACATAGCCCTAACCCTAATTCTAATCCTATCACTTACCCTAAGCTAACCCTAACCCTAATGCTAACTCTAGACCTAACCCTAATCCTTACCCTAACCTGAAACTTAACCTTATTACTAGTCCTAACCCTAGCCCTCATTCTAGCTCTAACCATAACCCAAACCCTAACCCTAACCCTGACATTTATTCTGAACCTAATGGTAACCATATGTCAAAAACTGAACCAAATCATAAACCAAACCCTAACACTAGCACTAGCAATAAACCTATACCTAACCCTAACCCTAACACTAGCCCTACATGTAAACCTAATCATAAATCTAGCCATATCTCTATCCCTAGACCTAAACAAAAACCTAGACCTATCCCTAATGATAAACCTTAACCTAACACAAACATTAACCCTACCCCTAGACCTAACTCTAGTGATAATTCTGTGTTTAACCCTAACCCTAACTATAACCTGAACACTGATCCTAACCCTAACAATGACCCCAGCTCTAAACATCACACTAATGCTAACCCTAACCCTAACACTTGACCTAGCCATAACACTTACCCAAAAAGTAGCCCTAATCATAACCCTGGTTCATACATTAGTTGTAGGCCTAACACTAGCTGCAACCTAACCCCAAACCTGGCCCTAATCTGAGCGCTAACACTAGTTTTAACCCTAACCCTAAAACTAGTCCTAACCCATACCCTACCCTAGCTCTAATCCTAGCTCTTACCCAATCCATTACCTTAAGCTAAACCCTAAAACTAATGCTAAGCCTAGTCCTAATCCTAATCCATAGCCTAACCCAAACCCTAACCCTCTTATTAGTCCTATCCCTAAACCTCTTTCTAGCTCTAAACCTAACCCAAACCCAAACCCTTATAGTGACACTTATTCTGAACCTAACACGGACCGTAGGTCTAAACCTGACCCTAACCCAAAACTGAACCCTAACATTAGCTCTATGAGTAATCCTATACATAAACCTAAACATAACATTAACCCTAGACTTAAACCTAATTTTAAATCTAGCCGTATCTCTAGCCCTAGACCTGAAAAACAACTTAGCCCTAGCCCTAACAATAACCCTTAACCTAACACAAAAACTAACCCTACCCTTAGACCTAACCCTAGTCCTAATTCTGGCACTAACCCCAACACGAACTCTAACCTGAACACTGGCCCTGACCCTAACATAATCCTAGATCCAAAGCTCATCCTAACAAAAAAAACTAATCCTAACACTAGACCTAGCCATAACCTTAACCCTAAATCTAGCCCTAATCATAACCCTAGCTCTTATATTACCATGGCCCTACCCCTAGGCCTAAACTAACACAAATCCTAGCCCTAATCCTAGGCTTGAACATATCCCTAAGTGTAACTCTAAACCTAACCCTAGTCCTAACCCGAACCCTAAACTTGCTTTAGATCTAACCCTAGCTCAAAACCTAAACTTTACCCTTAACATAACCCTAGCCCTATCCCAAACCCTAACCTAACACTAGCCCTAATTGTAACCTTAACCATAGCCCTAAACATAGCTCTAATTATATCAACTACCCTAACCCTAGCCCTAATGCTAACTATAACCCTAGTCCTAATCCTAGCTCTAATTCTATCTATTACGCTAAAAATAATCCTAACCCTAATGCTACTCTTAGGCTTAACCCTAACCCTATCACAATCTCGAAACCTATTTATTACGCTAAAACTAACCTGAACCCTAATCCTAAGCCTATTCATTACCCTAACCCTAACTTTATCACTAATGCTAATTCGAGCCCTAAACCTAAATCTTAAACTAAAGCAAACCTTAAGCCATACACTGACCCTAATAATACACATACCTGTAAACTTGACCCTTACCCTAAATCTAACCCTTACACTAGACCTAACTATAAACATAATGCAAAACTTATCCTTAAACGTAACCCTAGACCTGACATTAGCCCTAGCTCTAATCCTTGCCCCAAACCAAACATGAAAACTAGCTCTCATCCTAGCCCCAAACCTAGCCTTAATCATAACCTAACCCTAATTCTAAACCTTTCCCTAGCCCTAAACCTCATTATAAACCCATTGCTTACCATAAACCTAACCCAAATTTTAACCCTAACACAACCCTAGCCCTAACCTGAACCCAAGGATTAACCCTAACACTAATCAAAGCCCTAATCCTAAACCTAACCCTAACCTTAGCTTTAAGACTAACTATAAATCTCACACTAGCCCTAGCCCCAATACTAACCCTAAGATTTACCGTAACCTTATTCCTAGCCATAGCCAAGAATAACCCTAACCCTAAACTTACACCTTGCTCTAGCCCTAGATCTACACCTAACTCTAAATCTAACCCTAATTATACACCTAAACCTAACCCTAACAATAGCCCTAACCCTAACGCTAATCCTAAACTAGCCCTAACCATAGGCTTAGCCCTAAAACAAAACTGAGCCATAACACTAACCCTTAACTTTTACCTAAACTAAACCCTAATCTTAAATCTAGCCCTAAGCCTAGCCCTAATTTGAGTCCTAACCTTAACCCTAAAAAAACCCCTGAACCTGTCTCTGACATTAACACTAACCCTACCTCTAAACATCACCCTAAACCTAAACCTTACCCTAACACTAAACCTAGTCCTAACCATAATTCTAAAACTAGTTCTAATCAAAACCCTCAATCATATATTAGCCATAACCTTAAACATAATGCAAACCAAAACCTATCACTAACCCTAACCCTACAAATTACTATAATCTTAACCTGAATTTTAAACCTAAACCTATCTATAAACCTAATCCTAATTCTAACCCTAATGCTAATTTGAGCCCTAACCCTAATAATTATCATAACACAAACCCGAAATCTGACCCTGATTCTAAAAATAAGCCTTACTCTTAACCTGGTCCTTATCCTAAACTTAACATTAGACTTAGTCATGAACCTAACCCTATAACTATGCTTAGTCATAACCCTAAACCTGACATTATCCCTATCCCTATCACTAAAACTTGCCCTAATCCTAACACAAACCCTAGCCCTCATCTTAATCCCAAATCTAGCCTTAATTCTAACAGAAACCTAACCATAGACCTAACCCTAATTCTAATCATAGCCCTAACCCTAAACCTAGCTATAACTCCATCCCTTCCCCTAAACCTAACCCTAAACCTAATCCTAAACATAGCCCTAACACTAGGACTAACCCTAACACCAATCCTAGACATATTCTTAGCCCTAATTTAGCCCTAAACTTAACCGTAACCCTAGCCTTGAGACTAACTCTATTGTTCTAGCTCTATTCCTAGATCTAACCTTATCCCTTCCCGAAACCCAAACACTAGACCTAACCTTAGCCCTAACCCTAGTCAAAGCCCTAGACTTAGAACTAACTATAACTCTAAATGTACCTCTAAGCCTAAACTCACCCTATCACTAGCAATAACACTAACATTAATCATAAAACTACCCTTAACATTAGCCTTAGCGCTAAAACATAATGAGCCATAGCACTAACTCTAAACCTTAACATAAACCAAATCCAAACCCTAGATCTAGCCCTAAGCCTACCCCTAATTCGAGTCCTATCCCAAACCCTAAAAGTAACCCTGACCCTGACTCTGAACCTAACACTAACCCTGGCTCAAAACATTAGCCTGAACTTAAACCTAACCATAAAACTAGACTTAACCCTAACTGTAACCCTAAAATTAGCCCTAATCATAACCATAGTTCTTACATTAGCTTTATCCCTAACACTAGCCCTAATGTAACCCAAAATCTAGCCCTAATGTGAGCCCCAACCCTAGCTTTAACCCTAACTCTAAACTTAAACCAAGTCCTAACCATTATCCTAAACCTAACCCTAACTTTAATCCTTGTACTAACCCTAAATCTAACATTAAACCTAACCCTAAAACTAACCATAACCCTAGCCCTAACCCTAGATCTAACCCCCCATTACCCTAACCGTAACCCTATTCCTAAACCTAATGTTAACCCTCGGCTTCACCCCAACACATTCGCTAACCGTAACCTATCCATTACCCTAAACATAACCCCAACCCTAAACCTAACCAAACACTAAACGTAGATGTAAGACTAACTCTAAACTAGCCTTAATTGTAACCCTAGTTATTACATGAGCTGTAGCTCTAAAGCTAACACAAAACCTAGCCTATCCATAATCCAAGCTCTAACCCTAGCTTTAACCCTAACCCTAAACCTAACCCTAGCCTTAACTCTAACCCTGACCATAGCCCTAACACTAGCACTAACCCTATACCTTACCCTAAGCCAAACTCGAACCCTAAAGCTACCCTAGTCCTAAACCTAATTCTTAGCCTAACCCAAAACCTAACTCTATTAATAGTCCTAACCCTAAACCCCAATCTAGCTCTATCACTATCCCAAACCCTAACCCTAACCCTGACCCTTATCCTGACCATAACACTAACAATAGGTCTTAAACTGACCCTAACCCTATACAAATCCCTAACATTGGCACTACCTATAACCCTATACCTAAACCTAACCCTAATAGTAGACCTAGACCTACACTTAATCCTTCATCTACTGATAACTCTAGACCTAGCCCTAAACAAAAACTTATCCCTAGCCCTAATAATAACCCTTAACCTAACCAAAACACTAACCCTACCCCTAGACCAAATCCTAGTCCTAATGCTGGCCCTAACAATAAACCTGACCCTAAACCAAACATGACCCTTACCCTAACACAAAGCGTACCTCTAATCCTTATCTTAACAAAAAACATAACCCTAACACTAGACCTTGCCATATCACTAACCCTGAAACTAGGCATCACCATAGGCCAAAACCTACCTCTAACTCTATCCTTTAACGTAAACCTAACCCTAATGCTAACCCTAGCCCTAACTATCACACTGACTCTAACCCTAATGTCATCCAAGTCCAAACACTAGCTCAATTCCTAACCCTTAAACTTAACCTAACCCTAAAATAAACTCATGGCCTAAATCTAAACCTAACCTTAACCCTAGCCCTAATCCTAATGTTAAACCTATCCCTAACCCTACCTCTAAGCCTACATATTACCCTAACTCTAACCCTAAACTTAATGATAACCCTAGCCCTAACGCTAGCTCTAACCCTTCTCATTACCCTAACCCTAACTCTAACCGTGATGATAACCCTAGCCCTTACCTTAAATCTAACCTAACCCTAACCCTAGACATAACCATAAATCTAAGCCTTGCCATAGAGCTAACCCTTGCTCAAACCCTAACCATTACCCTAAACCTAAACATAAACTTATTCCTAACCCTAATCTTAAGTCAAAACCTAACCCTAAACCTAACCCTAACCCTAACATGACATCAAACCCTATCCAATATCCTAAAACTCATGATAAACCTAGCACTAAACTTAATACTAACCTTGACCCTAACCATAACTATAACCTAGACCTAACCCTAACCCTAAACCTTGCCCTAAGGCTAACCCTAGCTCAAACTCTAAACCATATTCTAAACCTAAACCTAACCCTAACCCTAGGCTTAATTCTAACTCTAGCCCTAATACTAAACATAACCCTATCCCTAACCCTATCCATTATCCTAAGCACAACCATAACCCTAAGGCTAACCCTAGGCCTAACCGTAACACTTTTGCTAATTCTAACCTTATCAATTACCCTACTCCTAACATGAACCCTAAACCAACATTATCCTACCAAACCCTAATGCTAATACAAGCTCTAAACCTAAACCCTAACCTAAACCAAACCCCAAACCTAAGTCTAACCCTAATAATACCGCTAGCTCTAAACCTGACCCTTACCCTAAACAGAACCCTTACACTAGAGCTAGCCATAAATCTAATCCTCAATCTATCTCTAATGTAAGCCTAGACCTGACACTAGCCCTATCCCTAATTCTTGTCATAACCCTAAAACAAACCCTAGCCCTCATCCTAGCCCTAAACCTCGCCTTATTACTAAACCAAATCATAACCTTAGCCCTAACTGAAATTCTACCCTTCGACCTAGCCCTAAAAATAGCACTAACCCCATCCCTTCCCCTAATCCTAACCCTATCCCTAAACCCAAACCTAAGCCTAAAACTAGGGCTAACCTTAACACAAATGCTAGACCTAATCCTAACCCTAATTTACCCCTAAACCTAACCTAACCCTAGCCCTAAGTCTAAATCTAACTCTCACCCTAGTTATATTTCTAGTGCTAACCCTATCCGTTACCATTTTCCTATCACTTGCCTTAACCCTAGCTCTAATCCTAATCCTATATCTAACCCTAACTCTAAATCTAATCCTAACCTTAACTAAACCACTCACTAACACAGCTGTAATACTAATGCTAATTCTAAAACTAGCCAAAACCTAGCCCTAGCCCTACAAAACAACCAAGCCTTAGCGCTAACCCAAACCTTTAACATAAACCAAACCCTAAGCCTACACCTAGCCCTAAACCTAGCTGTAATTTGAGTCCTATCCCTAACCCTAAAACAAACCCTGACCCTGACTCTGACCCTAACACTAACCCTAGCCCTAAACATCACTCTAAACCTAAACCTAAACCTAAACCTAGACCTAGCCCTAACCCTAACCCTAAAGCTAGTTCTAATCATTACCCTAGTTCTTACATTAGCTTAAACCGTAAACCTCTTCCTAACCTAATCCAAAACCTATCCCTAATCGGAGCCCTAACACGACCTTTATCCCTAACCATAACCCTAATTCTAGCCCTATCCCTTAACCTAACCCTAACCATAACCCTAACCTTTTCCATAACCCAAAACCTAACCCTTACCCTAGCCTTAATCCTAACCACAAACCTAGCCCTAAACCCAGCTATAACCCTATCCATTACCCTAATCCTAATCTTAACCCTAATGCTAACCCTAGGATAACACTAAACCTATTCCTAACCCTAAAAATATACATTACCCTAAACCTAACCTGAATCCTAAACCTAACCATATCCATAAACCTAATCCTAACCCTAATAATTTTAACCATAAAACTATCTCTAACCATAACCCTATAACTGACATTAGCCCTAGCCCTAATGAAGCCCTAACCCTAGAACAAACTCTAGCCCTAGTCCTAGCCCTAATCTTAGCCTTAATCCTAAACCTAACCCTAACCATAGACCTAACCCTAATTTTAACCCTCGCCCTAGTTCTAAAGCTAGCTTTAACATCATACCTAACCATAACCATAACCATAAACCTAGCCATAAACCTAGGCTCAGCCTTAATACTAACCCTAGTTCTAATCCTAGCCCTAATTAAGCTCTACTTCTAACTCTAAATCTAACCCTAACACTAAGAATAACTCTAATTCTCACCCTAGCCCTATCTCCAAGTTAAAACTCTATCCCTTATGATAAATGAAACCCTAGCTCTAACCCTAGGCCTAATATTCACTGTAGCCCTAAACCTAGATCTAACCTTAACTCTAAATCTAACCCTATCCCTAAGCCTATACCAACACCCTAACACTATCTCTAACCCTAATGCTAATTTTAAAAATAGCCCTAACACAAGCCCTAGCCCTCAAGCAAAACTAAGCCATAGCACTGACTCTAACCCTTAACCTAAACCAAACCTTAACCCTACACCTAGCCCTAAGCCTAACCCTAATTCGAGTCCTAACTCTAACTCTAACCCTACTAACCCTGGCTCTGACCTTAACACTAAACCTAGCTCTACACATCACCGAATCCCTAAACCTAATTCTAACACTAGACCTCACCCTAAACCTAACCCTAAAACTAGCCCTAATCATAGTGCCAGTTTTTAAATTAACCATAGCCCTAAACCTAACACACAACCTAGCCCTAATCCAAGGCCTAACCCTAGCTTTAACCCTAACCCTAACACTGACCCTAACCCTAACCCTATCCCTAGTCCTAATCCTAGCTTTAACACTATTTCTTACACTTAGTCAAACCCTCACCCTATTGCTACCCTACTCCTAACCCTAATTCTATGCCTACTCCAAACCCTAACTCTATTACTAGTGATAAACATAACCCTCATTCTAGCTATAAACTTAACCTAAACCCTAACTCTAACCCTGACCCTTATTCTGATCCTAACATATACCTAGGTTTAAACCTGACCCTAACCCTCATGCAAAACCTGACACTAGCCCTACCATTGACCCTAACACTAAACCTAACAATAACACTAGCCCTAGACCTAAACCTAATACTAAATATAGCCATAACCCTAGCCTTATCCCTAACAATAACACTTAACTTTAACCAAACATTAACTCTACCCCTAGCCCTAACCCTAGTCCTCATTCTGGACTTAACTCTATACCTAATCCTAACCTGAACCCTGGAACTTACCCTAACAAAAACCCTAGCTCTAAACCTTATCCTAACCCAAAAACTAACCCTAACACTAGACAAACTCTAAATCTAGCCATAACCATAACTCTAGATCTTACATTATTCATATACCTAACAATAGCACTAAACCTCACACAAAACTTAGCCCTAATTGCAGCCCTAAACCTAACCCTAAGCATAACTCTAACACTAAACCTATCCCTAACTCTAAACCTAACCTCGTTCTAGCCCTAACTCTAGCTCAAACCCTAAACCTTACCCTAAAAATAACCCTAGCCCAAACCCTAAACCTCACCCTAACTCTATCCCTAATCCTAACTGTAACCATAGCCCAAACCCTAGCTCTAACTATATCCATTACACTAACCATGACCCTAAAACTAATGCTAACCCTAGCCCTAAACATAACCCCAACCCTACCCTAGCCCTGACTGTAACCATAACCCTAGCCCTAAGCCTAAACCAAGCTCAATCCCTAACCCTTGCACTTAACCTAACCCTAACACCAACCCAAGGCTAACCCTAACCCTAATCTGGGCCCTATTTCTAACCTTAACCCTAGTCCTAACCCTAGCTCGAATCCTACCCATTATGCTAACCCTAAACTTAACCCTAATGATAACACTATACCTAAAGCTAAACCTACCCTAACCCTAAACAAAAGCCTAACCCTACAAGTAAGAGTGAACCTAAACCTAACCCTAAACCTAACCTACCTCAAACACTAACCCTAATCCTAAACCTAAACCTAACGCTAACCTAAACCTAAACCTATCTTTAACCTGAAATCTAAACATATTACCCTAATTTTAATGATAACCCTACCCCTAACCATAACACTAACCATGACCATAACCCTAGACCAAACCCTAAATTAAACTCAGCCATAGCAAAAATCCTAGCTCTAACACTAAACCATACCCTAAACCTAATTTTAGGTGTAACCCTGGCCCTAACCCTGACCATAACCCTAACTCTAGCACTAATCCTAACCATAACCCTTGCCCTAACCATAAGTCTAATCCTATAAATTACCCTAATGATAAGCATAACCCTAATGCTAACCCTAGGCCTACCTCTGAACCTACCACAAATGCTACCCATATTCATTACCTTAAACCTAACCTAACAATAATCATAAAACTATCCGTTACCCTAAACCTAATTCTAACCTTCATGCTAATTTTTAGCCTTGACCCTGAAACTTAACCTAACCCAAACTCGAAGCCTGACCCTGACCCTAATAATACCCCAGCGCTTAATCTGACCATTTCCCTAAAATAACACTTTAATTTGATGTAGACATAAACCTAACCCTAAAAATATCACTAACTATAAACCTAGACCTGACATTAGTCCTAGCCCTAATTCTTGCCCTAAACCTAACACAAAACCTAGCCCTAATCCTATCCTTAAATCTAGCCTTAATCCTAAACTTAACCATAAACCTAGCCCTAACCCTAAAGCAAATCATAAATCTAGCCCTAACCCTAACCATAGCATTAAAACGAAACTGAGCAACAGTCCTAACACTAAACTTAACTTAAACCAAACACTAGCACTACACCTAGAAATAACCCTAGCCCTAATTCGAGTCCTAATCATAACCTTAAAAATAACCCTGAACCTGACTTATATCCTAACAATCATCCTAGCTCTAAACAACATCTTAAACTTAAACTGAACCCTAACAGTAACTCTAGCCCTAAAACTAACCCTCATCTGACTGACATCTTAATTATAACCCTAGGTATAAATATCACCCTAATCTTAAACCTAACCTTTACACTTGACCTACCCCTACCCCTAACCCTAATTGTAACCCTAGTTCTAATATTAGCTGTTGTCCTAATCCTAGCCTTAAACTTCACACAGAAACTAGCCCTAATCTGAGCCCTAAACCTAGCTTTAACCCTAACCATAAACCTAACCCTAGCCCTAACCCTATCCCTTATCATGAGCAAAACCTCCACCCTAATGGTAACCCTAGACCTCTCCCTAATCCTTAGGCTAACCAAACCCTAACCCTATTAATAGTCCTAATGCTAGATCTCATCCTCACTCTAATGCTATCCCAAACCATAACCCTAACCTTTTCCCTTATTCTGACCATAACATAAACCTTAGGTCTAAACCTGACCCTAACCCTAATCCAAACCCTAACACTAGCCCTATTTGTAACCTTATACTTAAACCTAACCTTACCACTAGCTCTATTCCTAAACCTAATCCTAAATCTAGCCTGAACTCTAGCTCTAGACCTAAACAAAATCCTAGCCCTAGCCTAACAAAAACCTTTACCTAACCCAAACTCTAACTCTACCCCTAGACCTTAATCTAGTCCTAATTCTGGCTTTAACTCTAATTTTTAACTCTAATCAAAACACTGACCCTGCCTTTAACACTAAACCTACCTCTAAACCTGTAACTAACCAAAAATTAAACCTAATTCAAGACCCAGCCATAACCCTAACCCTAAAATTAGCCGTAAGCATAACCCTAGTTCTCACCTTAGACCTAAGATAGCTCAAAGCATAACACTTACCCTAAACATAATCCCAGACCTATCCCTAACTCTCACCATAACCCTAGACTAAATCCTAAACTTAACCTAGCCCTAAACCTAGCTCTAAACCTACACATTACCCTAACCCTAAACCTAACCTTATTGATAATCCTAGCCCGAGCCCCAATGTTAACCCTAACCCTAACCAGAAAATTAACCATAGACATAACCCTAAAATTAACACTCAGCATAGCCCTAATTCTATATCAAACCTTAAACCTAACCATAAACCTAAACATAACCATAGTTCAAATTCTAACCCTATCACTAGTCTAAACCAATATCTAAACCTAACTAACCCTATTGGTTACCTTAACACTAACCCTAACGTTAATGATAATTCTAGCCCTAACTCTAGCACTACAACTAGATCTAACCCTAGCCCTAATTCGAGTCCTAATCATAACCTTAAAAATAAACCTGAACCTGACTTATATCCTAACACTCATCCTAGCTCTAACCACCACCCTAACCCTACACCTACCATAATCCTATCCCTAGACCTGACCTAAACCTAGCCCTAATCCTAGCTCAAAACCTAAACTTTATGCTAAACATAACCCTAAACCTAACACTAACCCTAGTTCTAATACTAACTCTAACCTTAACTCAAGGTATATTCTTATCCATAACTCTAGTTCTAACCCTATCAATTACTCTAACCATAACCCTTACTGTAATGCTAACCCTAAGCCTAACTCTAGCCCTATCACTAACGCTAACTGTATCAATTGCCCTAAACCAAACCTGAACCTTAAAACAAATCCTAACTATACTATAAACCTAACCCTAATGCTAATTTGAGCCATAAACCTAAATCCTTACCTAAGCCAAATCCTAATACTAATAATTCCCTGAGCTCTAAACCTGACCTTTCCCTAAACCTAACCCTTATACTAGACGTAGCCATAAGCCTAAACCTAAAACTATCTTTAACCCTAATCCTAGTCCTGATATTAGTCCTAGCACTAATCCTAGCCCTGAATCTAAAACAACCACTAGCCCTCATCCAAGCCCTAAACATAGCCTTAATCTTAACCCTAACACCCCACCCTAGCCATAACCCTAAATCTAACCCTCATCCTACATCTAAACCTAGCTATAATGCCATTTTTTATCCTAAACTTAAACCTAACCCTATCCCTATTGCTAGGCCTAAATTGAACACTAACCCTAGCTCTAATCCTAGACCTAATTTAACCCTATCCCAAACTCTCAATCTAATTTTAGCCCTATAACTAACACTCTCATACTAGCCCTATCCCTAGTTCTAACCCTATTCCTTACCATAGCTCTAATTCTGGCCCTAATCCTTGCCCTATCCTTAATCCTAGCCTAATCCTAGAACTAAACCTAACTATAAATGTAACCCTAAACCTAAGTCTAAGCCTAACACTAACACTATCTCTAACCCTAATACTAATTGTAAAACTAGCCCTAAACCTAACCCTAGGACTAAAACAAAACCGAGCAATAGACCTAACACTAAACCTTAACTTAAACCAAATCCTAAACTACTACAAGAAATAATCCTAGCACTAATCGAGTCCTAAACCTAATCTTAAAACTAAAATTGACCTAGGTCTATTGCTAAACATGACACTAACCTTAAACCGAACCCTAACTGTAAACCTAGCCCTAATTCGAATCATAATTCAAACCCTAAAACTAATCCTGACCCTGACTCCTATCCTAAAAATAACTCTAGCTCTCAATATCATCCTAACCTTAAATATAACACTAACACTAGAACTACCCCTAACCCTAACCCTAAAGCTAACCCTAATTGTAACCCTGGTTCTTACATTACCTGTTGCCCTAACCCTACCCTAAAACTAACACAGAAACTAGCCCTAATCCAAGTCCTACACCTAGCTTTAACCATAACCTTAACCCTAACTCTACCCCTAACACTAGCTCTAACCCTATCTCTAACCCTAAGCAAAACCCTAACCCAAATGGTAACCCTAGACCTATTCCTAATCCTCAGGCTAATCAAACTCTCACCATATTAATAGTCCTAACCCTAGCCCTCATCCTAGCTCTAACCCTATCCCAAAACTTAACCCTAACCCTGACCTTTATTCTGACTGTAACACTAACATAGGTCTAAACGTAACCCTAACACTAGACCAAACCATAACACTAGCCCTACTAGTAACCTTATACCTAAACAGGACCATAGCCCTAGACCTAGACCTAAACCTAATCCTAAATCTAGCTTTAACTTTAGTTCTAGACCTAAACAAAAACCTAGCCTTAGCCCTAACAATAAACCTTAACTTAACGTAAAGACTAACCCTACCCCTAGACATAAACCTAGTCCCAATTCTGGCTTTAACTTTAACTCTAAATCTAACCTGAACACTGACCCTGTCTTTAACACTAAACCTATCTCTAAACCTTACCCTAACCGAAAACCTAAACCTAACACTAGACATAGCCATAACCATAACCCTACAACTAAACCTAATCACAATCCTAGCTCTTAGATTACCCATAGCCATACCTCTATGCCTTAACCTAACACAAAACCTAGAGCAAATTTTAGGAATAAATCTAGCCCTAAGTGTAACCCCAACCCTAACCATAGCCCTAAACCTAAAACTAAACCTAACCCTAGCCTTAGTCTTAAACGTTACTCAAAGCCTAACCCTTACCATAAATATAAACTTAGACCTATACCTTACCCTAAACCCTAAACCTAGCCCTAACCCTAATCTTAACCCTAAAACAAAATCTAACCAAAAACATAAACCTAAACCTACATCTAACCATATCCATTACCCTAACCATTATCCTACCCTAATGATAACCCTAGCCCTAACCTTAAGCCTAACCCTAAACCTACCACAATCCTGTTACAGACCTAAGGCAGAACCTAACCTCAACCTAGTCCTAGCACTAACACAAGCTCAAAACCTAGCCATTATACTAAACATAAACCTAGCCCGAAACCTAACCTCAATTCTAGCCCTAATCCTAACCATAAGCATAGCCCAACTCCTAGCTCTAACTCTATACACTACACTAACCATAACCCTAAACATAATGCTAAACCTAGCCCTAACCCTAACCCTAACCCTAACTCTATCCCTAGCCCTGATTCTAATCTGAAGTCTCAACCTATTCCTAACACTCAATCCCTGAATCATACACTTAACCTAAATGTAAGAAAACGATAAGCCTAACCCTAACCCTAACCCTAGCCCTAATCCTAAACTTAAAAATAGACTTAACCTTAGCTCTAACCGCTCCCATTACCCTAACCCTAAACATAAACGTCATGATAACCTTAGCCCTAATCCTAAACCTATTCTAACTGTAACTGTAAAATAACCCTAGACCTAACCATAAACCTAACCCTTGTCATAGTCCTAACCCTAGCTCAAACTCTAACAATTGTGCTAAACTTAACACTAACCCTAGTCCTAAACCTAAACCTAACCCTAACCCGATATTTAAACCTGTCCATTACCTTAACCCTAATGATAAACCTAATCCTAACCATAGACCTAATCCTAAACCTAACCCTATCCTTAGCACTTACCCTAGCTCAAACCCTAACCCATACCCTAAACCTAAAACTAATCCTAACTTTAGACTTACTCCTAAACATAACTGTAGCCCTAACCCTAGCTCTAACTCTATCCATTACCCTAATGATAACCATAAACCTAAAGCTAACCCTAGGCCTAAACCTAACCCTATCCATCATCCTAAATCTAACCTGAGACGTAAACCTAACCTGAAGCCTAAACCTAACCTTATCCATTACCCTAACCCTAACTCAAACCTAATGCTAATTTGAGCCATAACCCTAAAACTCAACCTAACCCAAACCCAAAACTTGACTCTGACTATAATAGTACCCCTAGCTCTCAACATGAACCTTACCCTAAACCTAACTCTGATACTAGACCAAGCTATAAGTCTTACTTGAAAACTATCCCTAACCATAAACTAGACCTGATATTAGACCTAGCCCTAATTCTTGCCATAACCCTAACACAAATGCTAGCCCTCATCCTATCCCTAAACCTAGCCTTGATCCTAACATGAACCCTAACTCTAGCACTATCCCTAATTTTATCCCTCTCCCTAGTTCTTAACCTTGCTATAAACGCATCCCTTCCCCCATATCTAACCCTAACTCTAACTCTAGACTTAACATTTACACTAATCCTAGACCTGACCATAGCCCTAATTTAGCCCTAACCCTACCAATAGCACTAAGACTAATTCTAACTCTCGCCCAAGCCCTATTCCTAGATCTAACCCTATCTCTTACCATAACCATAACACTTGCCCTAACCTTAGCCCTAACACTAGCCCTAGCCCTAACCCTATAACTAACCATAACTCTAAGTCCAACCCTAACCCTGAGCCTAAACTTCACACTAACTATAGCCCTAACACTAATACTAATCCTAAAACTAGCCCTAATCTAGTGCAAGCCCTAAAAAAAAAAAATAAGAGTCATAGCCCTAACCATAACACTTAACCTAAACCAAAACCTAACCCTACACCTAGCCCTAATCTTAGCCCTAATTCTAGTCCTAACTTAACCCTAAAACTAACCTTGAGTCTGACTCTGACCTTACACTAACCCTAGCTCTAACATCACACTAAAAGTATACCTCACCCTAAAACTAGGACTAGCCCTAACCATAACCCTTAAAGTAGCCCTAATCATAACTCTAGTTCTTACATTAGCCATAGCCCTAATCCTAGCCCTAACCTAACCCAAAACCTAGCCATAAACTGAGCACTACATCTTGTTATAACCCTAACCCTAACACTAGGCCCAATCATTACGCTAAACCTAACACTAACCATAAAACTGGCCCTAACCCTAAACCTAATGCTAGACTTAATCCCAACCATATTCTAGCCCTAACTCTAGCTCTAACCCTATCCATTACCCTAAAAATAACCCTAAACCTAATGCTAACCCTAGCCCTAATCTTAACCCTAATCCTAAACCTAGACCTGACACTAAACCTAACTGTCGCCCTAGCCCTAACCATAGCTCAAACCCTAACACTTACCCTAAACCTAACACTAACACTAACCTTAAGCCAAACCCTAACCCTAACCCTAGTCCTAATCCTAACCATAACCCTATCCCTAAACCTATCCATTACCCTAAACATAAGCCTAACTCAAACATAGCTCTAAACATAGCTCTAAACCCACTCATTAACCTAACCCTAACTACAAACGTCATGATAACACTAGTCCTAACCCTAAACCTACACTAACCTTAACTGTAAACTTAACCCTAGTCCTAACCCTAAACCTACTCTAACCCTAACTGTAAACCTAACCCTAGACCTAACAGTAAACCTAACCCCTGCCATAGTCCTAATCCTAACACAAACCCCAACAGTTATGCTAAACCTAACACTAACCCTAGTCCTAAACCTAAATCTAACCCTATCCATTTAGTCCTAACCCTAAACCTATTGCTAACACTAACCTTATCCTTACCTAAACCTAACCTGAGCACTAAATCCATCCCTATCAATTACTCTAACCCTAACCTTAATGCTAACTTGAGCCCTAAAACTAAACCAAAAACTAACCCAAACTCCGAATAAGATACTGACTCTAATAACACACCTAGCTCTAAAACTGACCCTTACACTTACCCCAAACATAACCCTTAAGCTAGACATAGCCAAAAAACTATCCCAAACAGTATCCCTAACAGTAACCCAAGACCTGACATTAGCACTCTACCTAATTCTTGCATTAAACCTAACACAAACCTGAGCCCTCATCCTGGCCCTAAAACTAGCTTTAATACTAACCTGAAACCTATCTCTAGCCCAAACCCTAAATTCGACCCTCGCCTTAGTTCTGAAACTAGGTATAACCACATCCCTTCCCCAAACCCTATCCCTACCACTGTCACTAACACTAACCTTAGCCCTTACCATAGGCCTAATCCTAACACTAACTATAACTCTAATCCTAAGCCTAATTTATTGCTAACTGTAACCCTAACTCTAACACTAGCCCTAAGACTAACCCTAACTCTAGACCTAGACCTATTTCTAGTAACAACCTTATCTACTACCTTACCCTAAAAGTAGGCCTAACCTTAGTTCTAACCCTAGCCCTAGTCCTAAACCTAGAACTAACCGTAACTCTAAATCTAACCCTAACTCTAATCCTAAACCTCACCCGAACACTAGCCCTAACCTTAATTCTAATTTGAGAACTAGCCCTAACTCTAGCCATAGCCCATAAACAAAACTGAGCTATAGCCCTATTCCTAAACCTTACGTAAACCAAATCCTAATGATAAACCTAGTCCTAACCCTATCCCTACAACTAATACTGACCCTGACTGACCCTAAAAATACCTCTAAACATCACCCTGACCCTAAACTTAACCCAAACACTAGACCTAGCCCTAATCCTAACCCTAAAACTATCCCTAATCGTAAAGCTAGTTCTTACATTAGCCATAGCCCTAACCCTAACACAAAATGTAGCCCTAAACTGAGCCTCAATCCTAGCTTTAACCCTAACCCTAACCCTAACCCTAACACTAACCCTAACCCTAGCTCTAAACCTAGACCTTACCCTAAGCCAAACTCTCACCCTAATGCTACTCTAGTTCTAACAATAATCCTTAGCGTACCCCCAAACACTAACTCTATTACTAGTCCTAACCCTAGCCCTTTTTCTCTTTATAACCCTAACCAGAAGCCTAAGCCTAATCCTTACCCTTATTAAGACCCTAACATTAACCCTAGGTCAAAGCCTGACCTTAATACTAAACCAAACACTAACACTAGCCCTACTAGTAAACTTATACCTAAACTTTACCATAACACTAGTATTAGACCTAAACTTAATCCTAAATATAGCCATAACTCTAGCCCTAGTCCTAATCAAAACCCTAGCCCTAGTCCTAGCCCTAAAATAACCATTAACTGGATGCAAAGACTAACCTTACCCCTAGACTTAACCCTAGTTCTAATTCTGGCCCTAACCATAAACCCAATGCTAACCTCAACACTGATGCGTACCCTAACACAAACCCTAGCTCTAAACTTTATCCTAACCCCAAACTTAAACCTAACACTAGACATATGTATAATACTAACCCAAAAAACTAGCCATAACCATACCCTAGCTCTTACATTACCCATAGCCCTAACACTAGCCATAAACCTCACATAAAACCTAGCCCTAATACAAGCCCTAAACCTAGACCTAAGTATAACCCTAACCCTAATCCTAGCCCAAACCCTAAACCTAATGCTTGCCCTAGCCCTAACCCTAGCTCAAAATTTAACCCTAACCCTAAACATAACCCTAGCTCTAACCCTAACCTTAACCCTATCCCTCATCCTAACTGTAACCATAGCCCAATCCTAGCTCTAACTTTATCCATTGCCTTAAACATCCCTAACCCTAATGCTAACCCTATCCCTAACCATAACTCTAAACCTAACCCTATCCCTAACCCTAACCCTAACCATAGCCCTGATTCTAATCCTAACCTTCGCATTAGTCCTAACCCTAGCTCAAACCCTAACACTTACGCTAAACATAATCCTAACACTAACCCTAGGAGTAAACCAAACCTTAGCCCTAATCCTGACCTTAGCCTAAGCCCTAACACTATCACTAAACCTATCCATTACTCTAAACATAAGCCAAAACTAAATGCTAACCCTAGGCCTAACCCTAACCCTATCCCTAACACTAACCCTATACATTACTCTAAACCTAAACTTAACTGTAAACCTAACTCTATCCATTACTCTAACCCTATCCCTAACCCTAATGCTAATTTGAGCCCTAACCATAAACCTTAACTCAAACCAAACCCTAACCCAGACTCTGACCCTAATAATAAACTAGCTCTATACCTGACTCCTACACTAAACCTAACCCTTACACTAGACCTAGCCTAATCCTAACCCTAACCCTATCCTAACCATAACCCTAGACCTAACATTAGCCCTATCACTTATCTTAGCCCTAAACCTAGACTTAATCTTAACCCGAACCCTCACCCTAGCCCTAGCCCTAATTATAACCCTCGCTCTAGGACTGAACTTAGCTATATAACCCCATCCCTTCCCCTAAAACTAACCCTAACCCTAGCCCTAACCATAGGCCTAAACCTAACACTTTGCCTAGCACTAATCCTAGCCCTATTTGAACCATAACCTTAACCCTACCCCTAACCCTAGCCCTAAGACTAACTCTAGCACTATTTCTATTTATAACCCTATTCATTATCCGAACACTCACAATATCCCTAACCTTAGCACTAACCCGAGACGTAGCCTTAACCCTAGATCTAAACATAAGTCTAAATTTAACCCTAATCTTAAGCCTAAACCTCATTCTACCACTATCTCTAACACTACTGCTAATCCAAAAACTAGCCCTCATCTAAGCCCTAGCCCTCCCCCCCAAAAAGCTAGCCATTGCTTTAACCCTAAATCTTAACCTAAACCAAACCCTAACCCATAACTAGTCATACCCAAGTGCTAATTCGAGACCTAGGCCTAAAACTAACCTTTACCCTGACTCATATCCAAACAAAAACTCACCTCTAAATATTGCCCTAACCCTAAAACTAATGCTAATACTAGACCTAGCTGAAACGCTAATCCTAAAACTAACCCTAATCGTAATCCTAGTTCTTACATTGGCCTTAGCCAAACCCTAGCCTTAACTCTAACACAAAAATAGCCCTAATATGAACACTAACACTAGATTTAACCCTAACCCGAACCCTAAACCTAGCCCTAAACCTAACCCTAATCCTAGCCCTAAACCTAGCTCTAATACTATCCATTACCCTAAGCCAAACCCTATTCATAATGCTAACTCTAGTCCTAATCCTAATCCTTAGCCAAACCCAAACAATAACCCTATTACTAGTCCTAAAACTAGCCCTCATTCTAGATCTAAACCTAACCCAAAACCTCACCCTAACCTTCACCCTTATTCTGACCCTAACACTAATTATAGGTTTAAACCTGATCCTAAACTGAAAACGAAGCCTGAAACTAGCTCTACCTGTAAACTTATACCTAAACCTGAACCTAACACTAGCCCTACCACTATGCCTAACCCTAGTCCTATTCTGTTTTTCACCCTAACCCTAATTTTAACCTGAACACTGGCAATGACAATAATATTAAACCTAGCTCTAAGCCTGACCCTAACCCAAAACCTAAACCTAAAACTAGACCTAGGCAAAACCCTAACCATAAACTACCTCTTATCAGAACCCTAGATCTTACATTACACATAGCACTAACCCTAGGCCTAAACTTGAAACAAAACTTAATGCTAATCGAGGCCTAAAACTACCCTAAGCATTAACTTCACCCTCACCCTAACCCTAGTCCTAACCCTAACCCTAACCCTCACCTTAGTTCTAACACTAGCTCAAAGCCTAACCCTTAGACTAAACATAACCCTGGCACTAACCCTAACCATAACTCGAACCATTGCCCTAATCCTAACCTTCAACCTAGACATAACACTTGCTCTAACCCTAGCCATTACCCAAATTCTAATCCTAACCCTAATGATAACCCTATCCCTAACCCTAACTGAAACCCTAACCCAAACCAAAAACCTAACCCTAGACCTATCCCTAAACCTAAACCTTGCCATAGCCTTAATCCTAACTCAAACCATAACTCTTACCCTAAAACCAACAGTAAACCTAGTCCTAAAACTAAACTTAAACCTAAACCTAACCTTAACCATAAAGCTAACCTTATATCTAACCCAATCTATTACCCTAAACCTAATCCTAACCCTAATGACAACCCTAGCCCTTACCCTAAAACTAACTCTGAAAATAACACTAAACCTAACCCTCATCCTAGATCTAACCATAGCTCAAAACCTAACCTTTACCCTAAATATAACCCTATCACTACTCTAAGCTAGGGTTAATATACCTAACCCCAAAATCTAACCTAACTCTAGCCCTAATCCTAACCAAACCATAGCCCTAATCATAGCTCTAACACTATATGTTATCCTTATGATAATTGTAATCCTAATGGAATCCCTAGGCATAACCCTAACCCTTTTGCTAACCATAAAGCTCTCCAATGCCCTAAACCTACCCTGAAACCTAAACCTAAGCCAATTAATTACCCTTACCCTAACTCTAACCCTAATGCTCATTTGAGACCTATCCCTAAACCTTAACCTAGAACAAACCCTAACCCTGATCCTGACCCTGAAAATACACCTAGCTCTAAACCTGACCCTTACCCTAAGCCTAAAATTTACACTAGAACTAAATGCAAACCTAACCCTAAATCTACTCCAAACTGTAACACTAGATCTGATATTAGTGCTAGCCCTAATTCAAGACCTAAACCTACAACAAACCCTAGCCCTCATCCTAGCCCTAAACCTGGCATTAATCATAATCCTAAACCTAACCCTAGCCTTAACCCTAATTATAGCCCTCAGCCTACCTCTAAACCTACCTATAACACCATACCTTACCGTAAATTTAACTATAACCCTAGCCCTAACACTAGGCCTAAGCTTAACACTATCCCTAGCCATAATCCTAGCCCTAACGTAGCTCTATCCCTAAAACTTACCAAAACCCTAGGCCTAAGACTAACTTGAACTCTCACCCTAGCCCTAGCCCTAGTTCTATCCCTATTTGTTACTGTAACCATAACCCTATAGTTAGACCTAGTCCTAATCCTAGATCTAACGCTAAATCCAAATCTAACCCTAGCCCAAAGCCTAAGCCTAACACTAACACTAGCGCTAACCCTAATGCTAATCTTATAACTAGCCCAAACCCTAAACCTAGGACTAAAACAAAACTGAGCAACAGCCCTAATCCTAAACCTTAACTTAAACCAAACCCTAACACTACACCTAAATGACACCCTATCCCTAATTTGAGTCCTAACCCTAACATTAAAACTTACCCTGACCCTGACTTATATCCTAACACTGATCCTAGCTCTAAAGTCTACCCTAAACTAAACCAAACCCTAACAGTACCCCTAGCCCTAATTCAAGTCATAACCCTAACCTTAAAGCTAACGCTCAACCTGACTGATATCCTAGAAGTCAACATAGCTGTAAACACAGCCCTCACTTTAAACCAAACACTAACAGTAACTCTAGCCCTTATATGAGTCCTAACCCTAACCCTAAACTAACCCTGATGCTGATTCATATCCTATTAATAACCCTAGCTATAAATATTACCCTTTCCTTCAACCTAAACCCAACACTAGAACTACCCCTAATCCTAACCGTAAAAATAACCCTAATTGTAACTCTGGCTCTTACATTAGCCAATGCCCAATCTAGGCCTAAACCTAACACAAAAACTAGCCCTAATTAGAGCTCTAAACCTATATTTAACCCTAACCCTAACCCTAACTCTAGCATTAACACTAGCTCTAATGCTTTCCCTTAACCTAAGAAAAACCCTAAACCTAATGGTAACACTAAACCTATCTCTAATCCTTAGGCTAACCAAAACCCTAACCCTATTAAAAGTCCTAACCCTAGCCCTCATTCTATCTCTAACCCCATCCCAAACCCTAATGCTAACCCTGACATTTATTCAGACCCTAACACTCACCCTAGGTCTAAAACTGACCCTAAACCTAAACCAAACACTAACACTAGCCCTAGACCTAAACCAAACTGTAAATCTAGCCTTAACTCTAGCCCTAGACCTAAACATAAACCTAGCCCTAGCCCTAACAATAATCCTTAACATAACTCAAACATTAACCCTACCCCTAGACCTAAACCTAGTCATAATTCTGGCCGTAACCATAAATCTAAAGCTAACCCAAACACTGACCCTGCCTTTAGAGTAAACATATCTCTAAATCTGACCCAATCTGAAGATCTAAACCTAACACTAGACATAGCCATAACCCTAACGCTACATCTAGCCCTCATCATAACCCTAGTTCTTGCATTACCCATAGCCCTAACCCTAGGCCTAAACCTAAAACAAAACCTAGAGCTACTCCTAGGGCTAAATCAAGCATTAAGCATAACCCTAACCCTAACCCTAGCCCTAACCTTAACCTTAACCTAACCCTCGCCTTAGTTCCAATCCTATCTCAAAGCCTAAACATTACTCTAAACATAAACTTACACCTATCCCTCAATCTAACCCAAACCCTAGCCCTAATCCTAACCTTAACCCAAGCCCTAAACCTTGCTCTAAACCTACCAATTACTCTAAACCTAAACCTAACCTTATTGATAATCCTAGGCTTAATGCTAAACCTAAACCTAACTGAAAAACTAACCCTAGACCTATTCTTAAACCTCACACTTGCCATAGACCTAACCCTAGCTCAAACCCTAACACTTACTACAAACCTAAATATAACCATAGCCCTATCTCTAAGCCTAAACCTCAATCTAACGTTAAACATAGCCCTAAATCTACATCTAATTGTATACATTACCCTAACCCTAACTCTATCCCTAAAGATGTCCCTAGCCCTAATCCTAACCCTAACCCTATGACTACTATAATCTTATCCCTAGAAGTAACCCTAAACCTAACCCTCACCCTAGCCCTAACCCTATCTCAAAACCTAACCCTTACGCTAAACATAAACCTAAGCCTAACCCTAGTTTTAATCCTAACCCTAACCCTAATTCAAGACCTATTCTTAACCATAATACTAACCCTAAACTTAGCTCTAATCCTATCCATTATACTAACCATAACCCTTACCCTAATGAAAACCCTAGGCCTAACCTTAACCCTATCACTAAACCTAACCCTATCAATTACCCTAAACCTAACGTAAACTCTAAACAAAAGCCTATCATTACCCTAACCCACACCCTAATGCTAATTCAAGACCTAGCCCTAAACCCAAATCTCAACCAAACTCTAACACGGACCCTGACTCTAATAAATCTCCTAGCTGTAAAGCTGACTTTTACAGTAAACCTAACCCTTACATTAGACCTAGCCATAACCCTAAGCCTAAAACTATACCCACCCGTAAGCTTAGACCTGACATTAACCATAGCCCTAATCCTAGCCATAAACCTAACACAAACCTCAGCCCCTATCCTAGCCCTAAACCTAGGCTTAATCCTAACTCTAAACCTAAATTTAGGCCTAACGCAAAACTAACCCTAAGTCTAACTTAGCCCTGATTTTGTCCTATTCCTAGCCCTAGCCCAAACTCCAGCCCTATGACTAACTCTAACTCTCACCCTAGCCCCATTCCTACTTCTAACCCTATCCCTTACTAGAACCCTAATCCTAGCCCTAAACCTAGCCCTAACCTTAGCCCTATCATTAGCCCTACCCCAAACCGAGATCTAATTTTAACTCTAAAACAAACCCTAACCCTAACCCTAACCCTAACTCTAAATCTAACTTTAACACTAGCCCTAAAACAAAACGGATCCATAGCCCTAACCCTAACCCTCAACCTAAACCAAACCCTAACCCTAACCTTAACCTTAGCTCTAATTCTAGTTTTAAGCTGAAAACTAGAATTAACACTGACCCTGACTCTGACCATAATACTAACCCTAAACCTAAACCTAATACTAGACCTACCACTAACTCTAAACCTAAATTTAACCCCAATTGTAACCCTGACACCTACATAAGCCTTACCCCTAACCCTAGCACTAACGTAACCCAAAACCTAGCCTAATCCAAGCTCTAACCCGAGTTTTAAGCCTAACCTAATCCTAAACCTTGTCCTAATCAAAACCATAACCCTAGCCCTAACCCTAGCTCTAACCATATCCATTGTCATAACTATAACCCTAGGCTTAAACCTAACCCTATCCCTAATCATAAACCTATGCATTATTCTAAACCAAACCTAAACCCTAAACCTCAACCTATCAATACACTAACACTAACCATAACGATAATTTGAATCCTAACTTTAAAACTCAACCTATCCCAAACTTCTATCCCAGAACATGACCCTAGTAATACCCCTAGTTGTAAACCTGACTCTAACCCTAAACCTAACCCTCATATTACATGTAGCCTAATCCTAAAACTATCTTTTACCATAACACTAGATCTGATATTTGCCCTATCCCTAATTCTAGCCCAAACCTAAAATGAACCATAGCCCTCATCCTAGCCCCAAACCTAGCCTTAATCATAACTCTAACCCTAACCATAGCCCTAACCCTTATTCTAACCCTCACCCTACCTCTAAACCTAGCTATAATGCCATTTCTTACCCTAAACATAACCCTAACCCTAATGCTAGGCCTAAGGTGAACACTAAACCTAGCCCTAATCCTAGACTTATTTTAACCCTATCCCTAACCCTAACCCTAACCCAAGCCTTCTAACTCTCACACTAGCCCTATCTCTACTTCTAACCCTATCCATTTCTGTAATCCTAACCCTAGCCCTAACTCTAGCCCTAAACGTAGACATAACCATTGCCTAATCTTTATTCCTACTCCTAACCCTAGATCTACCATAACTCTAAATCTAACCCTAAACCTAAGCATAAGCCTAACCAATAGCCCTAGTCCTAACGCTAATCATAAACTAGCCCTAAACCTAACATATGCAGTAAAACTAAACCAAGCAATAACCCTAACCCTAAACCTTAACATAAACCAAATATTAACACTACACCTAGACCTAATCCTAGCCCTAATTTGAGTCCTAATCTTAACTGTAATATGCACCCTAACTCTGACTCATATCCTAACACTCACCATAGCTCTAATCACCAGCCTAAACTTAAGCCAAACTCTTACAGTAACTGTAGCCTTAATTCGAATCCTAACCCTAACCCTAAATCTAAACCTGACCCTGACTATTAACCTAACACTAACACTACCTCTAAATTTCACCCTAACCTTAAAACTAATCCTAAAACTAGAGGTTTAACCACTAACCATAACCCTAAAACTAACCCTAAAAACCCTAGTTCTCACATTAGCTGTTGCTTTAACCCTAGCCATAAACCTAACACAAAAACTAGCCCTAATGTAAGCCCTAAACCTAGCTTTAACCCTAATCATAGCTCTAACCCTAGCTCTAATACTATCCCTTACCCTTAGCCAAACCCTAAGCCTAATGTTAATCCTAATCCTAATCCCAATCTTTAATCTAACCCAAACACTAACTCTATTACTACTCCTAACACTAGTCCTCATTCTGGTTCTAACCATAAACCAAACCCTAACCCTAACCCTGACCTTTATTCTGACCCTAACACTAATCATAGGTCTAAACCTGAACCGAACCCTAAACCAAACCCTAACACTAGCCCTACTGGTAACCTTATACCTAAACCTAACCCTTACACTAGTCCTAGACCTAAAACTAATCTATCTATAACTCTAGACCTAGAACTAAAGAAAAAAACTAGTCCTAGCCTTAACAATAACACTTACCCTAAAGCCAAACACTAACCCTTCCCCTAGACTTAACCCTAGTCCTAATTCTGGCTTTCCCATTAACCATAACCCTAAACTGAACACTGACCCTGGCACTAACACTAACCCTAGCTCTAAACATCACTGTAAACCTAAATGTAATCCTAAAATTATACTTAGCTCTAACATAAACCCTAAAACTAGCCCTAATCATAAAAAGTTCTTACATTTCCCATAGCCCTAACCTATTGCAAAACCTAGACCTAAACCAAGCCCTACCCTAGTTTTAACCCTAAAGCTAAGCATAACCACAACCTTAGCCATAACCATAAACCTAAGCCTAACCCTTGATCTAATCCTAAGCATAACACTAGCCCTATCACAGGCTCTAACCCTATCCATTACCCTAATGATAACCCTAACACTTCTGCTAACCCTAGGCTGAACCCTAATCCTATCCCTAACCCTACCCCTGTCCATTACCCTACACCTAACCTGAACTCTAAACCTAAAACTATCATTAACCTATCCCTAACCAGAATGATAACTCGAATATTAAACATAAACCTTAATCTAATAAAAACTCCAAGAATGACCCTGACCCTAATAATACCCATAGCTCTAAACCTGACCCTAACAAGAAATCTGAACCTTAAAATAGACCTAGCTATAAACCTAACCCTAAAACTCTCTCTAACTGTAACCCTAGATGTGACATTAGCCCAAGCTCTAATACTAGTCCTAATCTAACACAAACCTTAGCCCACATCCTAGCCATAAATTTCACCTTAATCATAAACCTATCCATAACCAGAACCCTAATTCTAATCCTCACCCTAGTCCTAAAAGTAGCTATAATCTCATCCCTTAACATAAACCTAATGCTAACCCTAACAGTAACACTAACCCTAGTCATCAACCTAGGCACAACCATAACACTAACCCTAGTCCAATCCCAGCCCTAATTGAGCCCTATCCCTAACCCAACCTCAACCCTAGCCCTAAAACTAACTCAAACTCTCACCCTAGCCTTATACCTAGTTCTAACCCCATCCCTTACCATCACACTAAACCTAGCCCTAAATTTAGCCCCTAATCCTAGCCCTATCCTTACCCGTAGCTCAAAGCCTATATCCAACCTACCTCTAAATGTAACCCTAAACCTAAGTCTAAACCTCACACTAACATTAGCCCTAATCCTAACATTAATCCTAAAACTAGCCCTAACTCTACCCCTAGCCCTAAAACAAAACCGAATCATAACGCTAATCCTAAAATTTAACCTAAACCAAACCCTAACCCCAAACCTAGGGCTAATCCTATCTTTAATTCTAGTCCTAACACTAACTTGAAATCTAATCCGGACCCTATATCTGACCCTAACATTAAACCTAGCTCTAAACAGTATTGTAACCATAAACTTAACTCTAACAGTAGACATAGGCCTAACCCTGACCCTATCACTAGCTCTAATCATAACACTATTTCATACATTAGCCATACCCTTTAACCTAGCCCTAAGCTAACCCAAAAACCTAGCCTTAATTTGAGTCCTAAACCTAGTTTTTTATATTTATTTTTGTAATTTTCGGTGGACACAACATCTTTATTTTATTGGTATGTGGTGCTGAGGATCGAACCCAGCGCCCCGTTCATGCCAGGTGAGGACACTACTTCTTGAGCCACATCCCCAGCCCCTAAAACTATCTTTAACCCTAAATGTAAACCTAACCCTAGCCCAAACAAAAGCCCTAATCTTGCGTCTAACCCTATCCATTACCCTAATGATAATCCAACCCTTATGCTAAACCTAGGCCTAAACCTAACCCTATACATTACACTAAACCACACCTAAACCCTAAATCTAACAATTTCATTAACTTAATTCTAAACCTAATGATAATTCAAGCCCTAAACCGAAATCCTAACCTAACCCAGACCCTCACCTTGATCCTGACCCTTATAGTAACCATAGCTCTAAAACTGATCCATAGTATAAACCTAACCCCTACACTGGACCAAGCCATAAACTAAAACTTAATATATCCCTAACTGTAACCCTAGACCTGACATTAGCCCTAGCCCTAATACTAACCCTAACCCTAACACAAACATTAGCCTCATCCTAGCACTAAACCTAGCATTAATAATAACCCTAAACTTAACCCTAGCCCTAAAACACTAATACTAACCCTTGCCCTAGCCCTCAACCTAGCTATTACCCAATACCTTACCCTAAACGTTACCCTAACTCTAACCCTAACCCAAGGCCTAAACCTAACACTAACACTATCCCTAATTTAGCCCTATCCCTAACCCTAACCCTTAAACTACCCTAAGACTAACTCTAACTCTCATACTAGCCCTATTACTAGTTCTAACCCTATCCCTTAGCATAATCCTAAACCTAACCAAAACGTTAGTCCTATCATTTACCCTATACTTAGCCCAAGACCTAACCATAGATCAAATCCTAACTCTAAATCTAACCCTAACCCTGAAGCCTAAGCCTAACCATTATAAATACATTTATATTTAGACTCTGTGTCTACAGATGTTGGCTTCAATTATTATTTAGATTATAGTTATTAGTTTCATAAAAGGCACACCATTTCTGGTGGTGTATAGAGAACTGAGGGTCAGGGATAGGGTGCTATGTTAAAGGGGAAAGGAATGAGGGTATGTGATTAATCTAACTTAGCAACTTTTGAGGAGAACTCTAATGAATAGACAGGGGGAATTTATGGAAGAAGATATAAATTCAAACTCCTTATCTGTATTCATAAAATTAACCTATGTATAAATAGTAAAAGTTAGGAGACTGATAGTGAAATAGAGAAAGAAAGAAAAAAGAAAAAAGAAAAAGGAAAGAAAGAAAGAGAGGGAGAAAGAAAATAAGAGCAAATAAATTGGTGGTGAGGTGAGGCCTATGCTATTCCTCTATATCATACTATTCTAGTGATTCAGTTCTTAAAATCTAATTTCATGGAAAGTTCTTGGTTTCACATATATTGTGGTTGTGAGTGCCAGAGTGGGAAGGGTACAGGAGAATGGATGAGAAGAGCAAGAAAAGAAATGTAAGAAAGAAAAAAAAGTCTCTCAGAACTCTGTTTTCTTTTCTTGCAGTAGGTGGAGTGGAGTTGCTCTTCCTAGCTTGAGTCTCTGTGCTCAGGGTGGTGGAGGTAGCCAGGGTGAGAGGGCTTGAGCTTCTTCCTAGAGCCTCCCTACACTTAGTCTCCAAATTGGAAACCAGGTGCCTGTACAGTTGCTGTTCTGAATTGATAGTCTCACCTCCCAAAAGCTTGTGAGAAAAATCTTGAGTTATCACAGCTGGAGGTAGGGGAGTTGGAAACCGGTTACCTGATAAGCTACAGAACCCGGCTTGTAGCCACGCCCACCAATAAATGGCCAATAAGTTTTTGCAAGATGGATTCCATCTATTACCTATGTATGGTGTTTGGTAAGGTGGGTGGTTTTGGAGTAACCTTGTGCTGTGTCCAGAGCTCAGTCTGGAGACTCGTAATCAAAGTCTCTGTGTTCTTTGTTCTGCCTTCCATCTGTGCAGAAAGCACCCATGTGGCTGAGACTGCTGTCTGTGCCCAGAGAAACTGTGCAGCTGAGCCTTCCATCTGTGACAAGAGCACCCATGGGGCCCTGTTTTTTGTTTTTTTTTTTTTTTTTTTGAATTTCTATGATACTGGGCAGGATTCATCTTTTACTTAGCTCCACAGGTTTGGGCCTTCCCGCTTAATGGTTTGCTGTGAGGAACAGTTTGTATTTTAGGTTTCCCTTCATCATGGCTTATTGATGTGAATGAAAATTGAGCTGGAAATCAAACAGGTTTGGCAGGAGGTGCTTGAAACTTCACACAATCAGTTCTCAGTGGGCACTCTCTGGTTTCTTTCTTTTGAAGGTAGGCCAAAGATGAAGGATGCAAAAGAAACTGTATCTGAGAGACCTTAAGGAGAAAACAGAGAAACATATATGTACTGAAATAAGTCTCTCAACAATTTGANTAAGAAAAACAAAAAGGGAAATATGAATGTACTACAATACCTCCCCCAATTTTTCATCAAATTACTTTGATACTGCACAAGATTCATCTGTTTAGTTGTGCCTCTAGGCTCCCCAATTTTGGGACTTCTATGATCATAGGTACTCTAAACAGGTCAGAATTAGTTTATGGTTCGGTTAGATCTCGTGTTAGAGTTAGAGTGAGTTTTGTTCAAATTCATTTGAAACTTGGCATAATTAGTCTTTTACCTACCCTTACTATTTTCCCCAGGTTTGGGCCTTATCCCTTCAATGGTTTGCTATCAGGAACAGTTTGTATTGTAAGGTTTTCTTCATTTTGACCTATACGGGTAAATTGAAATGGAACTTGAAATCAAACAGGGTTGGTGCTCACTGCTTAAAACTGCACACACTCAATCAGTTCTATGTGGGCACTCTCTGGTTTCTTCCTTGTAAAAGTTTCCCAAAGATGAAGCATTCAAAAACCTCTTTATCCAAAAGTAATGTTTGACACAACAGGGAAATATACATGTACTGAAATACCTCCCCAAATTATTTGGTCAGATTTCTTTGATACTGCACATGGTTCATCTGTTAGCTTGCCCCACTAGGCTCCCTTAATTTGGGATTCTATGATAAAAGGTTCTCTAAACAGATTAGGGTTAGGGTTTGGGTAAGGGCTAGGTTTAAACCTAGTGTTATGGTTAGAGTTGGTTTTCTTCATGTATCTTTGATACTTGGAAGGATTCATCTTTCACCTAGACTCACAATGTTCCCTGGTTTGGAAATTCTCGGTTCAATGGTTTGGTTTCAGGAACAGTTTCTATTTTAAGATTTCACTTCATTTTGAACTGTTTTGTTGAAGAGAAATGGAGCACGAAATCAAACAGGGTTGGTGCTAGCTGGTTGAAACTGCACACACTCAATCAGTTCTCTGTGGGTACTCTCTGGTTTGTTTCTTGTGAATGTTACCCTCAGTTGAAACATGCAAAGCAACTTTATCCCAGAGCACTTTTGGGGAAATCAAGGAAATATGCATGTACTGAAACACTTCCCCCAATTATTTGCTCAGATTTCTTTGATTCGGTGCAGGATTCATCTGTTAGCTTGCCAGGACTAAGTCTCCCTTAATTTGGGACTTCTATTTTCAAAGGTTCTCTAAACAGGCTAGGGTGCTCTGTAGGATTAGGATTAAGGATAGATCTAGTATTAGGTTTAAGTAGTTGTGTTCAAATTTCTTTGATACTAGGCAGGATTTATCTTTTACCTAGTCTTACTATGTTCCTCAGGTTTGGGCCTTCTAGGTTCACTGCTTTACTGTCAGTATTTCAGTTTTTATTTTGAGGTTTCACTTCATTTTGACCTATATGGGTAAATGAAAATGGAGCTGGAAATCAAACAGGATTTTTGCTAGCTGCTTGAAACTTTACATACTCAATCAGTTCTCTGTGAGGTTGCTCTGATTTTATCCTTGTGAAAGTATCCCAAAGATGAAGCATGCAAAAAGAACACTATGCGAGAGCATTTTTTAGAGACAACAGGAAAATATGCATGTACTGAACTACCTCCCCCAATCATTTGGTCAGATTTCTTTGATACTGGGAAGGATTCATCTGTTAGCTTACCCCACTAGACTCCTCAACATTGAGACTTCTATGATTAAAGTTTCTCTAAACAGGTTAGGGTTAGGCTAATGGTTAGAGTTAGGTCTAGTGTTTGGGTTAGAGTTTGTCTTGCTCAAATTTCTTTGATACTGGGCAAGATACCTTTTTACCTAACCTTATTATGTTCCCCAAGTTTTGGCCTTCTCGGTTCAATTCTTTGCTGACATGAATAATTTGTATTTTATGGATTTACTTCATTTTGACCTACATGAGAAAATGGACATGTGGCTGGAAATCAAACAATGTTGGTGCTAACTTCTTGAAATTTCACACACTCAGTCAGTTCTCTGTGGGCACTCTCTGGTTTGTTCCTTGTGAAATTAGTAAATCTAAGCATGCAATACAAATTTGTCTGAGAACACTTTAGGAGAAAACAGGGAAATATGCATGTACTTAAATATCTCCCCCCAATGATTTTGTCAGATTTCTTTGAAACTGCCCATGATTCATCTGTAAGCTTGTCCCACTAGACTCCCCAATTTTGAAACTTCCATGAACAAAGGTTCTCTAAACAGAGTAGGTTTAGTGTTGGACTTTGTGTTAGGACTAGGTTTAGACCTAGTGTTATGGTTACAGTTATTTTTTTCTTTTTTATTTCTATGATACTGGGTAGAATTCACCTTTTTCCTATTTTGACTATACTCCAAATATTTGGGCCTCCTACATAAAAGGGTTTTCTCTCAGGAACACTTTCAATTTTCATGTTTCTTTTATTTTTGCCCCGTAGGGGTGAATGGAAATGAAGCTGGAAATCAAACATGGTTTGTGCTATTTGCTTGAAACTTCACATACACAATCAGTTCTCAGTAAGCATACTCTTGTTTGTTTTCTGTGAAGTATCACTAAGCTGAAGTAGAAAGAAACAGCTTTATCTCTTAGTGCTTTAGGAGCAAGCAAAATACACATGTTCCTGAAAGAGCTTCAATTTTTTTTGGTCAGATTACTTTGATACTGTTCGGGATTCATCTTTGGCCAACCTTAGTAGGCTCCCGAGTTTGGGCCTTCAAGGTTCAATAGTTCAGTGTCAGGAACAGTTTGAATTTTTAGTTTTCATTACATTATGGCTTATAGGTATGAATGGAAATGGAGCTGGAAATCAAACAGGGTTGGTGATAGCTGCATGAAACTTCACACATTCAATCACTTTACTGTGGGAATGCTCTGGTTTTTTCCTTGTGAAAGTAACTTAAGCTGAAGCATGAAAAAACAATTTATAAAAGAGCACTTTAGGAGAAAATAGGGGAAATAGGCATGTACTGAAACAGCTTCCCCAATTATTGGTCAGAATTTTTTGATACTGGGCAGCATTCATCTGTTACCTTGCCCTACTAGGCAACCCAATTTTGGGACTTTTATGATCAAGCTCTATAAACAGGAAAGGCTTAGCTTTAATATTAGGATTAGGGATAGGGTTAGAACTAATGTTTGGGTTAGAGTTAGTTTTGTTCAAATTTCTTTGATACCCTTCAGGATTCATCTTTTACCTAGCATTACCATGTATCCCAGGTTAGACCTTCTCAGTTCAAGGTTCGCTGTCAGGAAAAGTTTGTGTTTTAAGGTTTCACTTCATCTTGACTTTTATGAGTTAGGCTTAGGATTAGGGCTACAGCTTGGTTTCATTTTAGGGCTAGAACTAGGTTTAGGGCTAGATTTTGAGTTAGTGTTAGGGTTAGGACTAGTGTTAGGGTGAGGTTTAGGGTTAGAGTTTGGGCTAGATTTAGAGTTAGGGTTAGATCCAGGGTTAGGGTTAGGGTTAGGGATAGGATTAGTGTTAGGGCTAGGGTTACTGTGACAGTAAGGGATAGGGTTAGAACTAGTGAAACAGGTAGGACGAGAGTTAGATCTAGATTTAGGACTAGGCTTAGGGTTAGGGTTAGAGTTAAATCTAAATTAGGGCTAGGATTAGGGTTAGGGTTAGTGTTAGGGTTAGGCCTAGGGGTAGGGCTAGGTTTAGGATTAGCTTTGGGGTCAGGATTAAGTTTAGGGGAATTGGTGGGGTTATAGCTAGCTTTAGGGTTATGGTGAGGGTTGGAAATAGGATTAGTGGTAGGATTAGTGTTTAGGTTAGGATTAAGGCTAGGTTTATTGCCAAGGTTTCTGTTAGGTTCATGGCTAGAACTAGGGCTAGGGCTATGTTTAGGGTAAGGGTAGGGTTTACAGTTAGGGGTATTTTATTGTGAGGGTCAGAGTTAGCATTTGGTGAAGGTCAAAGTTTATGTTTAGGGCTTGAATTAGTGTTAGGTTTAGGCTTAGGGTTAGGGTAATGGATAGGGTTAGGTTTAACAGTTAAGGTTTAGGGTAATGGATGGGTTAGGTTTAGCAATAGGGTTAAGGTTAGCATTTGGTTAGGAATGTTTTTAGTATAATGGACAGATTTAGAGCTAGGGTTAGGGCTAGGTTATTATTTGGATTATGTCTAGAATTAGAGTTATGTTTAGGGACAAGGCTAGGGTTTAGTTTACAGTAAGTGCTAGGTTTAGGGCTTGGGCTATGTTTAGGTTAGGGTCAGTGTTAGTGTTTGAGCTAGATTTAGGGCTAGGGTGAGGGTTAGGTTTACATTTACATAGAGAAATATGTTTATTGTTAGGGTTGGGTTTAGGGTTTGGGTTATGGCTAGAGTTTTCATTACAGTTAGGGTTAGGTTTAGGGTATTGGATAATGTTAGATTTAGTTTTAGGGTGTAGATTAGGGATAGTTTTAGGATTAGGGTTAATGTAAGGCTTAATGTTTCCGCTAGTGTTAGGGCTATGGTGAGGTTTACGTTTATGGTTAGGTCCTGGGATACGTTTATGGTTAGGGTTAGGTTTAGTGTTAGGGATAGGGTTATAATTAAGGTTAGCGTTGGGGTTAGGATATTTGACGAGGTTAGAACTAAAGTCCAAGCTAGGATTAAGGTTAAGAAAAGAGCAAGAATTAGGGTTATGATTTAGTATACAGCTAGGGTAATGTTTAGGGTAAGGGTTTGGCTTTGAACTAGCCTTAGGTCTAAGGCAATGGTTAGTGTTACAGTTAGTCTTAGGGCTAGGGTTAGGGTTAGGGTTATGCTTAGGGCTAAGTTTAGGCCTAGGATTATGGCTAGGTTTTTGTTAGGTTTAGGGCTAGAGTTAGGACTATGGTTAGGATTAGGGATACTTTTAGGGTAAGATTAGGGTTAAAAGAGGGTTAGGGCTAGAGTCATGTTTAGGGCTAGTATTAGGTTTAGATTTATGGCTAGGTCTAGTGTTAGGACTAGGTTTTGGTTTAGGGTCGGGTTTAGAGATAGGTTAATGTTAGGGTCAGGGTCAGTGTTCCGGATAGGATTAGGGTTAGGGTTAGAGCCACAATTAGGACTATTTTTAGGTATAGGTATAGATAAGTGTTTAGTTTATGTAAAGGGTTACTGTTAGGGCTACAGCTAGGATTTTGTTTAAGTCTAGGGCTAGAATTATAGCTATATTTTGGATTAGTTTTGGGTCTACATCTAGTGTTAGGGTTAGGTATAGGTATAGGGTTACCGGTAGGGCTAGTGTTAGGGTTTGGTTTAGAGTTAGGGTCAGGGATAGACCTAGGGTTACTGTTAGGGTCAGAATAAGGATCAGGGTTAGGGTTAGAACTAGAATGAGGGCTAGAGTTAGGACTAGTAATACTGTTAGTGTTTAAATTAGGCTAAGGATTAGGGTGAGGACTAGGGTTATCATTTGGTTTATGGTTTGGCTTAGGGTAAGGAATAGGTTTAGAGCTAGGGTTAGGGCTTGGGTTAGGGTTAGGGTTAGGGCTAGTGTTAGGGTTAAGATTAGGTTTTAAGCTTAGGTTAGGACTAGAAATAGAGAGAGGATTTGTGTTAGGGTTAGGGCTAGGGTTTTAACAATGACTAATGTATAAACTAGGGTTATGTTTAGGGCTAATTTTAGGGTTAGGGTTAAGGCTAGGTCTAGTGTTAGGGTTAATTTAAGGTTAGGGTGATGTTTAGAGCTAGGATTAGTGTTAGGATAAGTGTCAGGTCAGGGTTATTTTTTGAGTTAGTGTTAGGGCTAGGTGTAAGTTTATGGTTTGGTTTAGGTTAAGGGTTAGGGTTAGGGATATGGCTTGGTTTTGTTTTATGGCTAGGGCTAGGGGTAAGGCAAGTTTTAGGATTAGCATTATTGTTAGGACTAGTGTTAGAATTTGGGTTAGTTCATGTTTATGGCTACATTTAGAGTTAGATTTAAATTTGGAGTTAGGGTTAGATCCAGGGTTGGACTAGGGCTAAGAATAGAACTAGGGATAGGGCAAGGGCAAGAGTTAGAGTTAGTCTTAAGGCTAGGTTTAGGGTTAGGATAGGACTAAATTAGGGTTAGTGCTAGGCTTAGTGTTAGTGTTAGGCCTAGGGTTAAGGCAAGGTTATGGTTAGGTTTCAGATTATGGTTAGGTTTAGGGTTATGTTTAAGTTTAGGTTAAGGGATGGGGTTATAATTAGGTTTAGGGCTAGGGTGAGGGTTAGAATTAGGGTTAAACCTCAGGTTATTTTTCGGGTTAGGATTAAGGCTAGGTTTAGGTCTAAGATTAGGGCTAAGGCTAATTTCAAGTCCAGCTTTACAGTTAAAGATAGTTTTAGGATTAGGTTAGATGTAGTGTAAGGATTAGATTTAGGGTTAGGGTCAGGTTTAGAGCTAAGGGTATTGTTTGTGTCAGAGTCGTGATTAGTGTTTGGGATAGGTTAAGGTTTAAATTTAGGGCTCGAATTAGCATAAGGTTAGGATTAGGGTAATGGTATAGTTAGGTTTAGGTTTCAAGTTAGGTTTAGGGTAATGGATAGATTTAGGATTAGGGATATGGTAAGGTTTAGGCCTAGAGTTAGCTTTAGGGTTAGGATTATGGTTAGTCTAATGGATAGGGTTAGAGATAAGATTATGGTTATTTTTAGTGCTAGGTTTAGGATTAAGGTTAGAATTAGTTTAAAGCTTGCTTTAGGGCTCAGATTAGGCTAAGTTCTAGGTTAATTTAGCACTAGGGTTAGGGCTATGGCTAATGTAAGTACTAGGATTACAATTAGGGCTAGATTTAGGGTTAGGGTTAGGGCTAGGGCTAGGTCTAGTGTTATGTTTAAGGTGGTTTAGAGTGATGTTTAAAGCTAGGGTTAGTGTAAGCATCAGAATCAGGGTTAGGGTTAGTTTTAGAGTTCTGCTTAAAACTCGAATTAGGGCTAGGGTTAGGGCTAGGTATAGTGTTAGCCTTTGGTTTAGGTTAAGGGTTAGGATTAGGACTATGGCTCGGTTTTGTATTAGGGCTGGGGCTAGAGCTAGGGCTAATTTTAGGAGTAGTGTTATGGTTAGGGTTAGTGTTAGGTTTAGGCTTAGGATTTGCATTAGGTTTAAATTTAGACTTAAGTTTAGATATAGGGTTAGGGCTAGGGCTAAGGAAATGTCTAGGGTTAGGCCTAGAGTTAGGGCTATGTTTAGGGTTCCATTAAGGGATAGGGTTGGAACTAGTCTTAGGGCTAGGGAGAGAGTTAGACTTAGTTTCAGGGCTAGGGTTAGGATGAGGGTTAGGGTTAGGGATAGAGCTAAGTTAGGTCTAATATTAGGGATAGGGTTGGTGTTAAGTTAGGCCTAGGTTTAAGGTTAGGGTTATGATTAAGGCTATGTTTAGTGTTAATATGGGCCAGGGTTTGTGTTCGGGTTAGGGCTACGATTATATCTAGTGCTAATGTCAGGTCTAGGGTTATGGTTGTGGATAGTTTCAGGGTTAGGTTTTGGCTAGGTCTAATATAAGGATTAGGTTTAGTGTAAGGGTTAGGTTAGGGGTAGGGGAATTATTAGGGTCAGGGTCATGTTTAGGATTTCTTTTAGGTTTGAGTTTAGGGTTATGGCTCAAATTAGCATTAGGGTTTTGGTTAGGGTAATGATAGGTTAAGATTTAGGGTTCAGGTTAGGTTAAGGGTAATTGATATGATTGGGGTTAGTGATAGATTTAGGGTTAGGCCTAGGGTTAGCAATAGGGAAAGGGTTATGTTTAGGGTAATGGATACAGTTAGAGTTAAGGTTAGGGCGAGGGTTATGGTTATGATTAGGTCTTGAGATATGGTTAGGCCTAGAGTTAGCATTAGGGTATGGGTTACAATTAGGGTAATGGATATAGTTAGAGCTAAGTTTATAGCTATACTTATGGTTAGGATTATGTCTTGAGTTAGTGTTAGGGTATGGGTTAGAACTATGGTTAGTGTTAGTATTATGTTTAGTGTAAGAGTTAGGTTCTGAGCTATGATTAGGGTTACAGCAAGGGTTAGGTTCAGGTTATGTTTAGGGATGTGATTAGGGTAGGTTTAGGGTTAGGTTAAGGGTAAGAGAAATGGTTATAATTAAGTTTATGGTTAGGGTTAGGGTAATTAATACTGTTAGATGTAGGTTTAGGGTTAGAGACAGGGTTATATTTAAGTTTTCTGTTAGGTCTATGGTTATGTTTAGGTTTGTTTTAAGGGTTAGAGTTTGACCTATGTTTAGGGCTATAGCGAGTATTAGTTTAGGGTTAGGTCTAGGGTTAGTTTTCTGTTTAAGGTTAGGATTATGGTTAGGTTTAAGGCTAGGGTTACAATTTGGGTTAGGGTTAGGGTTAGGGTAATGGACATGTTTAGAGCTAGGGTTAGGGCTAGGGTTAATGTTAGGATTAGAACTAGTTTTAGGGTTTGATTCAGGGATAGTTCTAGGTATATGTTTATAGTAAGGGTTAGGTTTTGAGCTAGGGTTAGGACTAAGGTGAGGTTTAGGTTTGGATTAGTTAGCACATGGTTAGTGTTATGGTTATTCTTAGGGCTAGGTTAAGGCCTAGGATTAGCTCTAGGTTTTGTGTTAGGTTTAGTCCTAGGGTTAAAACTGTGGGTAATGTAAGAGCTAGGGTTATTATTAGGGCTAGTTTTAGGGTTAGGGTTATTACAAGGTCTAGTGTTAGGTTTAGAATTTCAGTTAGGATCAGGTTTAGAAGTAGTTTTACACTTAAAGGCAGAGTCAGTGTTTGGGTTAGAGTTCAAGTTAGAATTACAGCCAGAATTAGGATTAGGTTTAGGTCTAGGGTTGGGTTAGTGTTTGTGTTAGGATAAGGGTTATTGTTAGGCCTAGGGCTAGGTTTTTGTTTAGGTCTAGGGATAGAGTTAAGGCTAGATTTAGGATTAGGTTTAGGTCCAGGTCTAGTGTTAGGCTTTACCCTAGTGTTTGGTTCAGATTTAGAACTAGGGATATTGTTAGGGCCAGGAAAAGTGTCAGAGTTAGCATTTGGCTTTGGAATAAGATTAGACATAGAATGAGGGCTAGGGTCAGGACTTTTAATAAGGCTAGGATTTTGGTTAGCCTAAGAATTAGGCATAGGTCTAGGGATACCATTATCTTTAGGGTTATTCATAGGGTAAGGATATCCTTAAAGCCAAGGTTAGAGCTAGAGTTAGTGTTAGGGTTAAATCTAGGTTTAGGGCTCAGATGAGGGCTAGTTTTTGTGTTAGGGTTAGGGCTAATGTTAGGGCAATGGCTAATGTAAGAACTAGGGTTACAATGAGGGTTAGTTTTAGCATTAGGGTTAGGATAGGTCTAGTGTTAGGGTTAGGTTTAAGGTTAGGATGATATTTAGAGCTAGGGTTTGTGTTACAATATGAGTCAGGGTCAGGGTTACTTTTAGGACACGCATTAGGGATAGGTTTACTTTTAGGTTTCAGTTTAAGGTTAGGAGGGTTTTTACAGCTATGGTGAGTGTTAGAATATGAGTCAGGGTCAGGATTAGATTTAAGGTTACGGTTAGGACTCAAATTAAGACCATGGTTAGGTCTAGGTGTAGTGTTAGGGTTTGGTTTAAGTTTAGGTTTATTGTTAGGGCTATTGCTCACTTTGTTTTACAGCTAGGGTTTGGGTTATGGATAGTTTTACCATTAGCATTAGGGTTAGGGCTAGTTTTAGTGTTAGGCTTAGTCTTAGGGTTAGGGTTAGGGATAGATTTTGAGTTAGGGCTAGATCTAGGGTTAGGGCTAGGACTAATGATAGGGCAAGGGTTAGGGCTCAGGTTAGGGTTATGGTAATGGGTAGGCTTAAAACTAGTGATAGGGATAGTATGAGAGTTAGAGTTAGTCTTAGGGCTAGGATTAGGGTTAGATTTAGGTATGAGTTAGTGGTATGGCCAGTGTTAGGGTTTGATCTAGGTTGAGGGTCAGTTTTAGACCTAGGGTTTCTGTTAGAGTCATAATAAGGGTCAGGGTTAGCATACAGGTTTGGGATAGGATTAGAACTAGAATGAGGTCTAGGGCCAGGATTACTAATAGGGTTAACCTAAGGAGTAGGGATAAGTCTAGGTTTACCATTAAGTTTTGGGTTTCACTTAGGGTAAGGGAGAGAGTTTGAGCTAAGTTTAGGGCTAGAGTTAGGGTAGGATTAGGGTTAAATTTAGGTTTAGGGTTCAGATTAGGGCTAGTTTTGTGTTAGGGTTAGGACTAGGGTTAGGACAATTGCTAATATAAGAACTAGGGTTACAATTAGGGTTAGTTTTAGGGTTAGGGTTAGTTTTAGTATTAGGGTTAAGTTTAAAGTTAGAGTGATATTTAGAACTAGGGTTAGTTTTAGGATATGAGTCAGGGTTAGAGTTAGGTTTAGGACTCAAGGGCTAGGGTTACTCTTAAGTTTTGGTTTAAGTTTAAAATGGTGTTTCAAGCTAGGGTGAGTTTAGCATATGAGTCAGTGTCAGGTATACTTTTAAGGTTAGGATTTGGACTTGAATTAAGACGATGGTTAGGTCTAGGTGTAGTTTTAGGTTTTGATTTAATTTAGGTTTGGGGTTAGTGCTAATGCTCCATTTTGTTTTGTTGCTAGTGGTAGGGTTAGGGCTAATTTTAAGATTATCATTAGGATTAAGTTTAGTGTTAGTGTGAGGCTTAGGCTTAGGCTTAGTGTTAGGACTAAGGATTGGGCAAGTGTTAGGGTAGAATTAGGGTTATGGTAAGGGCTAGAATTAGAACTAGTGATAGGGATAGTGTGAGAATTATTTTTAGTCTTAGGACTAAGGTTAGGGTTAGGGATAGGGCTAAATTAGGGCTAGGATTAGGTCTATGGTTAGTTTTCACCTCAAGCATAGAATTAGGGTAAGATTTAGAATTTAGTTTGGGGTAAGGCATGGTGTTATAGCTAGTTTTTGAGGTAGGGTGATGTTTAGAATAAGGGTTAGGATTAGGGTTATTATTAAACCTAGGTTTAGGTCTAGGATGAGGGCTAGGGTTTGTTTCAGGTTTAGGGCTAGGATTAGGAATACGGCTAACTTCAAGTCTAGAATTTTGTTTAAAGATAGTTTTAGGGTTAGGATTATGGGTACGTCTAGTGTAAGGTTTAGGTTTAGGGTTAGAGTCAGGTTTAGGGCTAGGGGTATTATTAAGGTGAAGGTCTAGGTTAAGATTTGGAATAGGTTAAGGCTTAACATTAGGGATTGAATTAGCATTAGGGTAAGGGTTTGTGTAATCATAGGCTTAGAATTAGAGTTCATGTTAGGTTTAGGGAAATGGATAGGGATAGGATTAGAGATAGGGTTAGGTTTAGGCCTAGGGTCAGCATTAGGGTTAGGGTTATGTTTATGGTAATGTATAGGGTTAGGGCTAGGTTTATGGTTATGATTATGGCTAGGGCTAGTGTTAGGGTTAGGGTTAGAATTAAAGCTCAGGTTTGGGCTCGGATTAGAGTTAGGATTTGTGTTAAGTAAGTGCTAGAGTTAGGATTATGGCTAATGTAAGTACAAGGGTTACAATTAGGGCTAATTTTAGGGTTAAGATTAGGGCTAGGTTTAGTATTAGGGTTAGTGTTAGGATTAGGGTGATGTTTAGACCTAGGATTAGTGTTAGTGTCAGAGTCAGTGTAAGAGTTAGTTTTAGGGTTCAGCTTAAAACTCAAATAAGGGCTAGGGTTACAGGTAGGTGTATGGCTAGGATTTGGTTTAGTTTAATGGTTAGGGATAGAGCTTATGGCTCAGTTTTGTTTTAGTGTTTGGTCTAGGATTAGGGCTAGTGTTGGGTTGGGGATAGTGTTAGGGTTAGGCTTAGGCTTTAGGTTAGGGTTAGATTTAGAGATAGATTATGATCTAAGGTTAGTGCTTGGTCTATGGATAGGTCATGGGTTAGGACTAAGTTTAAGTCTAGGGTTAGGGTTATGATAAGGGATAGGTTTAGAACTAGTGATAGAGCTAGTGTGAGAGTTAGATTTATTCTTAGGTCTAAGATTAGGATTAGGTTTAGGGATAGGGTAAAATTAGGGTTGAGATTAGGGCTAGGGTTAGTGTTGGGGTTAGAGCAAGGGTTATGTTTAGGGGTATGATTAATCTAGGTTTAGGGCTAGGATAAGGGCTGGGGTTTTTGTTAGGGTTAGGGATAGGATTAGGGTTAGGGCTAATGTCTGGTGTGGGGTTACATTTGAGGAGAGAACAGTTTTAGGATTAGGTTTATGGCTAGGTCTAGTGTAGGGGTTAGGTTTAGGGCTAAGGGTCAGGTTTAGAACTAGGGAAATTATTAGGGTCAGGGTTAGAGCTTTTGTTAGGTTAATCAAATGTTAGGTTATGGTTAGGGTTAGGGTTATGCTTAGGCCTAGTTTTAGCTCTAGGCTTTGTGTTAGGTTTAGGCCCAGGGTTAGGGCTGTGGGTAATGTAAGAGCTAGGGTTATGATTAGGGCTTGTTTTAGGGTTTGGATTATGGCTAGGTCTAGTGTTAGGTTTAGATTTTTGGTTAGAGTCAAGTTTAGAGGTAGGTTTACTCTTAAAGGCAGGGTCAGTTTTTGGGTTCGAGTTAGAGTTAGGGTTAAAGCCAGAATTAGAACTAGGTTTAGATCTAGGGGTAGGGTTAGTGTTTGTGTTAGGTTAAGGGTTACTTTAAGGGCTAGGGATAGGTTTTTGTTTAGGTCTAGGGCTAGTGTTAAGGCTAGATTTAGGATTTGTTTTAGGTCTAGGGCTAGTTTTAGGGTTTGGTCTAGGGTTAGGGCCAGGTTAAGACCTAGGTTTAGTGTTAGGGTCAAAATAATGATCAGGATTAACATTAGAATTTGGAATAGGGTTAGAGTTAGATTGAGAGTAGGATTATGACTATAAAGGGGTTAGGATTTTTGTTAGCTTAAGGATTAAGGATAGGTCTAGGGTTACCATTACGGTTAGGGTTAACCTAACTATCTCTTACCCAAAGTGATAGCCTTAGAGCTAGGGTTAGGGCTAGCGTTAAGGATAGGGTTAGGGTTAAATCTAGGTTTACGGCTCAGATTAGGGCTAATTTTTGTGTTAGAGGTAGGGCTAATGTTAAGGCAATGGATAATGTAAGAACTAGGGTTACAATTAGGGTTAGGGTTAGGGGTACGTCTAGTGTTAGGATTAGGTTTAAAGTTAGGGTGATATTTATAGGTAGGCTTAGTATTAGGATATGATTCAAAGACAGTGTTAGTTTTAGGGTTAGGGTTAGGACTCAAATGAGGGCTAGGATTACTGTTAGGCTTCACTTTAAGGAGAGGGCAGTGTTTAGAGCTAATGTTACTGTTAGAATGTGAGTCAGGGTCAGGGTTAGTTTTAAGGTTAGGGTTATGACTCAAATTAAGGCTAGGGTTACAGTTATGGTTTGGTTTAAATTTAGGGTGGTGTTTAGACATAGAGTGACTGTTAGGATATGATTCGGGGTCAGGGTTAGTTTAAGGTTATGGTTAGGACTCGAATTAGTGCTAGGATTAAGTCTAGGTGTAGTGTTAGGGTTTGGTTTAAGTTAAGGTTTAAGGTTAGGACTATAGCTCAGTTTTTTTTTTTTTTTTAGAAAGAGAGAGAGAGAGAGAGAGAGAGAGAATTTTTAAATATTTTTATTTTATGTTTTGGTGGACAAAACATCTTTGTAAAAAAATTTATTTTTATTATTGCTGATGATAGAACCCAGCACCCTGCGCAAGCCAGCAAATGTGCTACCACTTGAGCCACATCCTAAGCCCCTATTGTTCAGTTTTGTTTTAGTCCTAGGTTTAGGGTTTGGACTAGTTATATGATTAGCGTTAGGGTTGGGGCTAGTGTTTGTGTTAGGCTGAGGCTTAGGGTAAGGTTAAGATTTGGAATTAGGGTTAGATCTAGGGTTAGGGCTAGGTCTAAGGATAGGGCAAAGAATAGCGCTAGGTTTATGGTTATGGTAAATGATAGGCATAGAACTAGGAATAAGGCTAGGGCAGGAGTGAGAGTTAGTCTTAGGGCTAGGGTTATGGTTAGTTTTAGGAATAGGGCTAAATCAGGGCAAGGATTAGAACTAGGGTTAGTGTTCAGATTAGGCCTAGCATTAGGGCTAGGTTTAGGATTTAGTTTAGGGAAAGGGATGTGTTATAGCTAGGTTTAGAGGTAGAGTGAGGGTTAGAATTAGGCTTAGGGCTAGGGTTAGGGTTAGGGTTATGATTAAGGCTAGGTTTAGGGCTAGGATGAGGTAGGGTTTGTTGTATGGTTATGTCTAGAATTAGGGCTAGGGATAATGTCAGGTCTAGTGTTACAGTTAGGAGTAGATTTAGGATTAGGTCTATGTCTTAGTCTAGTGTATGTGTTAAGTTTAGGGTAAGGGTCAGTTTTAGAGCTAGGGGTATTTTTAGGTTCAGGGTCAGGGTTTCAGTTTGTATTAGGTTAAGTTTTAGGAATAGAGCTCAAATGAGCATTAGGGTTAGAGTTATATTTAGGGTAATGGATAGGGTTAGGATTAGGGTTAAGTGTAGGTTTATGGTAATGGAGAGATTTAGGGTTTGTGATAGGGTTAGGGTTAGGCCTAGGGTTTGCATTAGGAATAGGGTTATCATAAGGGTAATGTATAGGGTTAGGGTTAGGGCTAGGGTTAGGATTATTGATAGGGATAAGGCTAGGGTTATGTTTAGGCCCAAATATTAGGCTTTGAGCTATGCTTATATCTAAGTTTAGTGTTAGGGTTTTGCTTATGCTAGGTTTAGGTCTTGAATTAGGGCTAAGTTTTGTGTTAGGTTTAAGTTGACAGTTAGTGCTATGGTCAATGTAAGATCTAGGGTTCTAATTAAGGCTAGATTTAGGGTTAGGATTATGGCTAGTTCTAGTGTTAGGTTTAGATTTTGGTTTAGAGTCAATTTTAGAGCTAGGTTTAGTGTTAGTGTCAGGGTCAGTGTTCAGATTAGAGTTAGGGTGAAATCCAGAATCAGGAGTAGGTTTAGATCTAGGGGTAGTGTTATTGTTTGCTTTAGGTTAAGGGTTATTGTTAGGGCTAGGACTAAGTTTTTGTTTAGGTCTAGGGCTAGAGTTATTGCTTAATTTAGGATTAGGTTTAGGTCTAGGTGTAGTGTTAGATTTATTTTTAGGTAAAAGTTTACTGGTAGGGCTAGTTTCAGGGTTCAGTTTAGGGTTAGGGTCAGGATTAGACCTATAATTAGTCTTATGGTCAGAATAAGGGTGAAGGTTAGGGTTAGGTTTTGGGTAAGGTTTAGAGCTAGAATGAGGGCTAGGTTTTGGACTAGTAATAGGGTTAATGTTTGATTTGGGCTAAGGATTATGATTAGTACTAGAGTTAGCATTATGGATAGGGTTTGGGTTAAGATAATGGATAGTGTTAGAGCTAGGCTTAGAGCTAGGGTTAGGGTTAGGGTGTGGGTTAAATCTAGTTTTGGGCCTCAGATTAGGGCTATTTGGGGCGGCTTAGGGCTAGGTTTAAGACTATGGCTAATGTAAGAACTAGATTTATTATTAGGGTTAGTTTTAGGGTTAGTGTTTGGGCTAGAAATGGTGTTAGCATTTGCTTCATGGTTAGGGTGATATATAGAGATAGGGTTAGTTTTTGGATATGAGTCAGGGTTAGGGTTAGTTTTAGTCCTAGGACTCGAATTTGAGCTATGGTTATGGCTAGTTTTAGGGTTAGGGTTTGGTTTAGGTTAGGTTTAGTTTTAGGGTAATGGCTCAGTTTTTTTTAGGGCAAGGGCTAGGGTTAGGGTTAGTTTTATGACTAACAATTGTGTTCCGCTAGTGGTAGGGTGAGGTTTAGGCTTAAGATTAGTGTTAGATTTAGAATTTTCTAAATTTAGATCTATGTTTAGGGCTAAGGTTAGGGCTAATGTTAGGGTTACAGTAAAAGACAGGTTTAGAAATAGAAATGGGGCTAGGGTGAGAGTTAGAGTTATTCTTAGGGCTAGAGTTAGCAATTTACTTAGGGTGAGGGCTAAATTAAGGCTAGATTAGCACTAGGTTTAGTGTTAGGGTTAGGCCCATGATTAGGGCTAGAATTAATGTTAATGTTAGTGTTAGGGTTATGGTTAGTTTTAGGGGAAGGGATGAGGTTATAGCTAGGTTTAGGGCTAAAGTGAGGGTTAAAATTAGGTATAGGAATAGAATGTGTGTTCAGGTTAGAATTAAGGCTAGGTTTAGGGCTAGGATGAGGGCTAGGGTTTGTGTTAGGGTTAGAGCTAGGATTAGGGCTAGGGCTAATGTCAGTTCTAGAGTTATGGTTAGAAATAGTGTTAACTTTAGGTTTATTTCTAGGTCTAGTGAAAAGTTAGGTTTAGGGTATGGGTCAAGTTTAGAGCTAGATGTATTATTAAGGTCAGGATCTGGCTTAGAGTTTTGTTTAGGTTAAGGTTTAGGTTTAGGGCTTTAATTATTGTTAGGTTTATAGTTAGGTTTAGGTTAATGAATAGGCTTAGGATTAGGGTCCTGGTTAGTTTTAGGGTAATGGATAGGTTTAGGGATTGTGATAGTGTTAGAGTTAAGCCTAGGATTAGCATTAAGGTTAGGATTATGGTTAGGGTAATGGATACAATTAGAGCTTGGTTTAGGGCTAGGGTTATGATTAGGATTAGGGCTTGGGTTAGGGTAGTGTATAGAATTAGAGCTATGGTTAGGGCTATGATTAAGTTAGGGCTTGGGATAGGGCCATGGTTATGTTTATGGTAATGGTTAGGATTTGGGCTAGGGTTAGGTTTAAGGGGAGGGTTAGGGTTAGGGTTAGGGAAAGGGTTAGTTAAGGGTTACACTTAGGGCTAGGTTTAGGCCTAGGATTAGCGCTATATTTTGTGTTGGTTTAGGCCTAGGTTTAGGGCCATGGGTTGTTATGAGCTAGGGTTATAATTAGGGCTAGTTTTAGGGTTAGGTTTATGTCTAGGTGTAGTGTTAGGATTAGGCTTTGAGTTAGGTTGAGCTTTGGAGCTAGGTTTATGTTAGTGTCAGGGTCAGTGTTCAGGTTAGAGTGAGTGTTGGGGTTAGTGCCAGAATTAGGACTAGGGTTAGGTCTAGAAGTAGGGTTAGTGTTTGGGTTATGTTAAGAGTGATAGTTCGGGCTGGGGCAAGGTTGTTGTTGATCAGGTCTAGGGCTAGAGTTATGGCTAGATTTAGGATTAGGTTTAGATCTAGGACTAGTGTTAGGTTTAGGTTTATGTATAGGATTACTGGTAGGATTAATGTTGGGGTTCAGATTCCAGTTAGGGTCAGGTTTAGACATACAGTAAGTGTTAGGGTCAGTATAAGTTTCAGGGTAAGGATTAGTGTTTGGGTTATGGTTAGGTGTAGAATGAAGGCTAGGGTTAGGACTGGTAATAGGTTTAGGGTTTGGTTAGGCTATGAATTAGGGTTAGGACTAGGGGTAGCATTAGGTTTAGGGTTTGGTTTAAGGTAAAAAAATAGGATAAAAGCTTAGGGTTAGGGATTGCCTAACCACTAGGGTTAGTGTTAGGGTTAAAGCTAGGGTTCACACTCGGATTAGGGCCAGATTTTGGGTTAGGTTAGGGCTAATGTTAGGGCTACAGCAAATGTACGAACTAGGGTTATGGTAGGGCCAGTTTTGGGGTTAGTGTTATGGCTAGGTCACGTGTTAGGATTAAGGTTAATGTTAGTGTGATGTTTAAAGCTAGAGTTAGTGTTAGGGTAGTGTCAGTGTTCAGGTTAGAGTTATCTTTAGGGTTAAAGCCAGAATTATCACTAGGGTTTAGTCTAATGGTAGGGTTAGTCTTTGGGCTAGATTAAGGTTTATTACTAGTGCTAGGGCTAGGTTTTTGTTTATGTCTAGGGCTACAGATATTGTTAGATTTAGGATTAAGTTTAGGTCTAGGGCTAGTGCTAGGATTAGGTTTAGGAATAGGTTTATTTCTAGTGCTAGTGTTAGGTTTCAGTACAGGTTTAGGGTCCAGTTTAGACCTATGGTTACCATTAGGATAAGAAGAAATTTCAGGTTTGAGTTATGGTTGGAGGTAGGATGATGGCTAGGGTAAGGATTAGAAATAGGATTAGAGTTAGGCCTAGGGTTAGCATTAGGGTTAGGATTGGCTGAGAGTAAAAGATAGGGTTAGACCTAGGGTTAGGGCTACATTTAGTGTAGGGTTAGGGCTAGTGTTAAGATTGGGTTTAGGGTTAAAGCTAGGGTTAGGTTTCAGATTGGGGCTAGGTTTTGGTTAGAGTTAAGGTTAGGTTTAGAGTTACAGCCAATGTTTGTAGTAGAGTTACAATTCGGGCTAGTTATGTGATTGGGGTTAGGTCTAGGTCTAGTGTTAGGGTTAGGTTTAAAGTTTGGGTGATATTTAGAGCTAGGGATAGTATTAAGTTCAAAATTAAGGTCAGGGGTAATTTTAGGGTTACAGTTTGGACTCGAATTAGGGCTAGGGTTAGGGCTAGGTGTAGGGTAAGGTTTTTGTTTAGGTTAAGCTTTAAAGATAGGGCTATGGCTCGGTTTTGTTTTAGGGCTAGGGCTATGGTTAGGGCTAGTTTTAAGATTAGCATTATGTTTAGGACTAGTGTTAGGGTTAGCTTTAGTCTTACATTTAGAGTTAGATTTAGATTTAGGATTAGATCTAGGGTTAGGTCTAGGGCTAAGGATGTGGCTAGCGTATGTTCTAGGTTGATAGATAAGATTAGGGTTATAATAAAAATAAGGTTAGAACTAGGGATAGGGCTAGGGCAAGAGTGAGAGTTAGTCTTAGGGCTATGCTGAGGGTTTGATTAGGTATAGGGCTTAATTAGGGCTAGCAATAGGGTTAGGTTTATGTTTATGTTTAGGCCTAGGGTTAGTTTTGGGCTTAGGATTAGATTTAGTGTAAATGATGGGGTTAGAGCTAGGTTTAGGGCAAGGATGAAGGTTAGAATTAGGGTTAGGGCTAGGGTTTCATTAAAGTTATGATTAAGGCTAGGATAGGGCTAGGATGAAGACTAGGTTTTGTGTTTTGTTTAGGGCTAGGATTAGTGTTAGGGCAAATGTCAGTTCTAGGGTTACACTTAGGGATAGTTTTAGGGTTAGGTTTATGGTTATGTTTAGTGTAAGGGTTAGATTTAGGGTAAGGGTCAAATTTAGATCTAGGGGTATTATTAGGGTCAGGGTCATGTTTAGGGTGTTATTTAGGTTAGGGTTTAGGGTTAGGGCTCAAATTATCATTAGGGTTTGGTTTAGGGTAATAATAGGTTAGGTTTAGGGTTCAGGTTAGGTTTAGCATAATGGATAGGGTTAAGCTTAGGCATAGGGTTAGATTAAGGCCTAGGGTTAGCATTAGAATTAGGGGTATGTTTAGGGTAATTGATAGGGTTAGAACTAAGTTTAGGGCTAGGGTTATGGATAGGATTAGGCCTAGAATTAGTGTTAAGGTTAGAGTTAGGTCTATGGTTTGTGTTAATGTTAGGGCTCAGATTACAGCTAGGGCAAATGTCAGGTCTATGGTTATGTTAGGAATAGATTTAGGGTAAGGTTTATGGCTAGCTCTAGTGTAAGTGTTAGGTTTATGGGTAGGGTCAGGGTTACAGCTAGGTATATTATTACAGAAAGGGTCAGAGATAGGGTTTGGATTACGTTAAGTTTAGGATTAGGGCTCAAATTAGCAATAGGGTTAGGGTTAGGGTAATGATAGGGTTAGGTTTAGGGTTCAGGTTAGGCTTAGGTTAATGAATAAGGTTAGGGTTAGTTATAAAGTTAGGGTTAGCATCAAGGTTAGGGTTAGGCCTAGGGTTACCATTAAGGTTATGGTTAGGGTTAGGGTAATGGATAGGGTTAGAGCTAGCAATAAGGCTAGGGTTATTGTTAAGATTCTGGCTAGGGTTAGGGTAAGATTTAGGGCTAAGTTTGGGTTAGGGTTAAGTTTCAACTAAGGTTAAGTCTCAAATAAGGGTAGGTTTTTGTTTTGGTTTGGGCTAGGGTTAGGGCTATGGCTAATGTATAAATTAGTGTTACAATTTGTGCCAGTTTTAGGGTTAGGGTTAGGGTGATGTTTAGAACAAGGGTTATATTTAGGGTCAGTGTGAGGGTCAGGGTTAATTTTAGTGTTAGAATTAGGACTCGAATTAGGGCTAAAATGAGTGCTAGGTGTAGGGTTAGGTTTTGGTTTAGGTTAAGGGTTATGGTCAGGGCTATGACTCAGTTTTGTTTTAGGGCTAGGGCTAAACTTAAGGCTGGATTTTGGATTAGCGTCAGGGTTAGGGCTAGTGTTAGAGTGAAGTTTAGGCTTAGCATTGAGGTTAAATTTAGAGTTAGGGTTGATCTAGGGTTAGGGCTCATGCTAGGGTTAGGGCTAGGGTTAGGGTTATGGTAAGGAATATGTTTAGAACTAACGATACGTGTAGGGTGAGAATTAGAGTTATTCTTAGGAGTAGGCTTAAGGTGAAGGTTAGGGTTATGGATAAATTAGGCCTAGGATTAGGACTAGGGTTAGTGTTAGGGTTAAGCCTAGTGTTTGGGCTAGGGTTAGGGTTAGCACTGTGGTTAGGGTTAAGTTTAGGGGAATGGGTGGGGTTATAGTTAGTTTTAGGGCTAAGGTGACGGTTAGAATTAGGATTAGGCCTAGGGATTTGGTTCAGTTTAGGATTAAGGATAGGATTAGGGCTAGTATGAGAGGTAGGTTTTCTGATAGGGTTAGGGCTAGGACTCGGGCTAGGGATAATATCAGGTCTAAGGTTATGGTTAAGGATACTTTTAGGGTTAGGTTATGGCTAGGTCTAGTGTAAGGGTTAAGTTTAGGTTAAACATCATCTTTAGAGCTAGAATTATTATTAGTGTCACCGTCAAGGTCAGGGTTAGCGTTTTGTTTACATTATGGTTAAGGGGGTAGGGCTCGAATTAGTGTTAGGGTTAGGTTTAGAGTTAAGGTAATGGAAGGGTTTACTTTAGGTTTTACTTAAGGTTTAAGGTAACTGATGGGTTAGGTTTCAGGTATCAGGATAGGGTTAGCATTAGGGTTAGGGTTATGTTTAGTGTAATAGATATTTTTAGAGCTAGGGTTAGGGCTAGGTTATGTATGGGATTAAGTCTAGGATTAGAGTTAGGTTTAGGGATAGGGCTAGCTTTTGGTTTAGGGTAAGTGTTAAGGTTAGGGTAAATGTTAGTTTAGGGTTAAGGTTATGGTTAGGTTAGGATAAGGTTTAGTGTTTGAGCTAGGGTTAGGCCTAGTGCAAGGGTTAGGTTTATGTTTAGTTCTAAGTTCAAGATTATGGGGCTGAGTTAGGTTTAGTGCTAGGGATAGGGTTATAATTAGGGTTAGGTTTAGGGTTAAGGTGATGGATATCGTTAGAGCTAAAGTTTAGGCTAGGGTTAAGGTTAGGATTAGGGCTAGTTTTAGGATTAGGATTTAGGATAAGGCTAGGGTTATGTTTAGTGTAAGAGTTAGGCTTTGAGCTAGGGTTAGGTCTAAGGAGAGGGTTAGGGTTAGAGTTAGGGTTAGGGTTAAGGCTAGGCTTAGATTTATGCTTAGAGTTAAGTTTAGGCCTAGGATAAGCTCTAGGTTTTGTGTTAGGTTTAGGGCTAGGGTTAGGACTATGGGTAATGTAAAAGCTGGGTTTATGTTTAGAACTAGTTTTGGGTTTAGGGCTGAGGCTAGGTCTAGTGTTAGGTCTAGATTTTGGGTTAGTGTCAGGTTCAAAGCTAGTTTAAGTGTTAGGATCAGGGTCAGTGTTTGGGATAGGGTTAGGTTTAGGGTTAGATCCAGAATTAGGACTAGGGTTAGGTCTAGTGATAGGGCAAGTGTTTGGTTTAGGTTAAGGGTTATTTTAGGGCTAGTGCTAGGATTTTGTTTAGGTCTAGGGCTAGAGTTATAGCTATATTTAGGATTAGCTTTGGGTGTAGGTGTAGTGTTAGGCTTAGGTATAAGTATAGGGTTCCTGGTAGGTCTAGTGTTAGGTTTTGGTTTCAGTTTAGGGTCAGGTTTAGACCTTGGGTTACTTTTAAGGTCAGGTGAAGGTCAGGGTTAGGTTTAGAGGTAGAATGTAGGCTAGGGTTAAGACTAGTAATATGGTTAGAGTTGAAGTTAGGCTAAAAATTAGGGTTAGGACTAGGCTTAGCATTTAGTTTATGGTTTGGCTTAGGGTAAGTGATAGGGTTAGAACTAGGCTTAGGGTTATGTTTATGGCTAGTGTTAAAGTTAAAGCGAAGATTAAGGGTTGGATCCCGGTAGGAATTGTGTTAGGGTAAATGCTAGTGTTAGACAATGACTAATGTACGAATTAGGCTCTCAATTAAGGCTAGTTTTAGGGTTATGGTTAAGGCTAGGACTAGTGTTATGGTTAATTTAAGTTAGGGTGATGCGTAGAGCTAGGATTAGTGTTAGGGTCAGTGCCAGGGTCAGAGTAATTTTTAGAGTTAGGTTTAGGGCTAGGTGTAAGGTTTGGGTTTGGTTTAGGTTAAGGGTTTGGCTTAGAGATATGGCTTGATTTTGTTTTATGACTAGGGCCAGGGCTAGGTCAAGTTTTAGGATTACCATTATGGTTAGAAGTAGTGTTAGGGTTTGGTTTGGCTTATGATTACAGTTAAATTTAGAGTTATGTTTAGATTTAGAATTATGTTTAGATCTAGAGTTAGGATAGGGCTAAGAATAGAACTAGGGCTAGGGCTAGGGCAAGAGTTCTAGTTAGTCTTAGGGCTAGTTTTAGGGTTAGGATAGGATTAGATTAGGGCTAGGATTAGTGCTAGGCTTTGTGTTAGTATTAGGCCTAGGGTTGGGGCGGGGGATAGGTTTAGGTTTAGTGTTATGGTTAGGTTTATGTAAGGGATGGATTATAGGTAGGTTTAGGGCTAGGGTGAGGGTTAGAATTAGGGTTAGGGCACGGCTTATGGTTCAGGTTAGGATTAAAGCTAGGTTTAGGGCTAAGATTATGGTTAGGGCTAATTTCAGGTCTAGGGTTACGGTTAAAGAATTTAATGTTGGGGCTGGGGATGTGGCTCAAGAGGTAGCGCGCTCGCCTGGCATGCGTGCGGCCCGGGTTCGATCCTCAGCACCACATACAAACAAAGATGTTGTGTCTGCCGAAAACTGAAAAATAAATATTAAAAAAATTCAAAAAAAAAAAAAAAAAGAATTTAATGTTAGGTTTATGGCTATGCCTTGTGTAAGCATTAGGTTTAGGGTTAGGGTCAGGTTTAGAGATAAGGGTATGATTAGGGTCATGGTCACGATTAGTGTTTTGGATAGGTTAAGGATTAAATTTAGGACTCGAATTAGCATTAAGATTAGGATCAGCATAATGACAGGGTTAGGTTTAAGTTTCAGGTTTGATTTAGGGTAATGGATAGGGTGAAGTTTAGGGAGAGGGTTAGGTTTAGGCCTAAGGTTAGCATTAGGGTTAGGGTTATGTTTAGGATAATGGATAGGGTTAAAACTAGGGTTACAGCTAGGGTTATGGTTACAATTAGTGATAGTGTTAGAGTTAGGTTTAGGGTTAAAACTAGGGTTTGGGCTCAGAGTAGGGGTAGGATTGGGGTTAAGTTAAGGCTAGGGTTAGGGTTACTGCTAATGTAAGTACTTGTGCTTTGATTAGGGCTAATTTTAGTGTTAGGGGTTAGGACTAGGTCTAGTGTTAGGTTTAGGTTTAGGGTTAGGGTGATGTTTATACCTAGGTTTAGTGTTAAGGTCAGAGTCAGGGTGAGGGTTAGTTTTAGGGTTTGGCTTAAGACTCGAAATATTGCTAGGGTTAGGGCTGGGTGTAGGATTAGGGCTTTGTTTATATTAATAATTAGGGTTAGGTCTATGGCTTGGTTTTGTTTTAGTGCTAGGGCTAGGGTTAGGGCTAGTTTTAGGATTAACATTAGGGTTAGGACTAGGGTTAGGATTACATTTACGCTTATTTTTAGGGTTAGATTTAGGGTTAGGTTTAGATCTAGGGTTATGTCCAGGTATATGAATAAGGCTAGGGTTAGACCTAAGGTTCAGGCTAGGATTAGGCTTCCAGTAATGTATAGGTTTAGAACTAGAGTTACGGCTAGGGTGAGAGTTAGAGTTAGTTTTTGGGTTAGGGTTAGGGTTAGGGTTAGGGTTAGCAATATGGCTAAATTAGGGCTAAGATTAGGGCTAGGGTTAGTGTTAGTGTTAGGCATATGCTTAGGGTTAGGGTTATAATTAAGGCTATGTTTAGGGCTAGGATAAGGTCTAGGGTTTGTGCTAGGTTTAGGGCTCGGATTATGGCTAGAGCTAAAGTCAGGTCCAGGGATATGGTTAGTGATAGTTTTAGGGTTAGGTTTATGTCTAAGTCTAGTGTAAGGGTAAGGTATAGGAAATAGTCAGGTTTAGAGCTAGGGGAATTATTAATCTGAGGGTCAGTGTTGGTCTTTGTATTTATTAGGTTTGAGTTTTTGGTTAGGGGTTGAATTAGCATTAGGTTTAGCATTAGGGTAATGATAAGGTTAGATTTAGGGTTCAGGTTAGGTTTAGGGTAATTGACAGTTTGAGGGATAGTGATAGGTTTAGGGTTAGGCCTAGGGTTACATTAGCATAAGGTAATGTTTAGAATAATGGATACAGTTAGAGTTAAGGTAATGGCTAGGGTTATGGTTAGAATTAGGTCTTGAGTTAGGGTTTGGTTGAGGGTTAGAACTAGGGTTAGGGTTAGGGTTATGTTTAGCATAAGGGTCATGTTCTGAGCTATGATTAATTAGCTTATGGGAGTTAGCTTCAGGGTTAGGTCTAGGGATAAAATTACAATAGGTTTTGGGTTAGAGTTAGGGTTAGAGTTAGATCTAGGATTAGTGGTAGGGTCAGTATAAGGGTCAGGGTTAGGGTTAAAATCTGGCATTGGTTTAGAGCTAGAATGAGAGCTAGGGTTAGGGCTATTAATAGAGATAGGATTTTGGTTAGCCTTAGGATTAGGGATAGGTCTAGGGTTACCCTTAGATTTAGGGTTTTGCTTAGGGTAAGGGATTGTTTTAGAGCTTGGTTTAGGGCTATGGTTAGGGTTAGAGTTAGGGTTAAATCTAGCTTTAGGGCTCGGCTTAGGGCTAGTTTTTGTGTTAGGGTTAGGGATAGGATTAGGGCCACAGCTAATGTAAGAACTAGGGTAAAAATTAGGTTAGTTTTAGTGTTAGCATTAGGTTTAAGTTTAGGGTGATATTTATAGCTAGGGTTTCTGTTATGATAAGAGTCAAGTCAGGGTTCATTTTAGGTTTAGGGATAGGACTCGAATTATTGTTAGGGTTATTCTTAGTGTTCGGTTTAAGGTGAGGGCAGTGTTTAGAACTAGATTGAGTCTTAGGATATGAGTCAGGGTCAGTGTTAGTTTTAAAGTTAGTGTTAGAACTAGAATTAGGGCTAGGGATAGGTCTAGGTTTAGTGTTAGGGTTAGGGTTAGGGTTAGGGTTAGAGATAGGGCTAAATTAGTGCTAGGATTAGGGCTAGGCTTATTGTTTAGCTTAAGCCTAGTATTAGGGTTAGGGTTAGGGTTCAGTTTAGGGTAATAGATGCCATTATAGCTAGGTATAGAGGTAGGGTGACGGTTAGAATTAGGGTTAGGGTTATGATTAAAGCTAAGTTTAGGGCTAGGATGAGGGCTAGGGTTTGTTTTAGCTTTAGGACTAAGATTGGGGCTAGGGCTAATTTCAGGTCCAGAATTATGGTTAAAGATAGGTTTAGGGTTAGGATTATTGTTACATCTAGCATAAGGGTTAGGTGTAGGTTTATGTTCAGGTTTAGAGCTAGGGTTTTATTAGGGTCACAGACAGGTTTAGGGTTTGGGATAGGTAAAGGTTTAAAGTTAGGATTTAAATTAGTGTTAGGGTTAGGGTTAGGATAATTATACTGTTAGGTTTAGGTTCAGGTTAGGTTCAGGGTAATAGTTTGGGCAAAGACTAGAGATAGGTTTACATTCATGCCTAGGGTTAACATTAGGGTTATGGTTTTTGTTATGGTAATGGGGAGAGTTAGAGATTGATTTAGTGCTAGGTTGATAGTTATGAATAGGGCTAGGGTTAAGCTAGGATTAGGGCTAAGTTTTGGGTTAAGTTAGGGATAGGGTTATGGATAGGGCTAATGTAATTATTAGATTGAAATTTAGGGCTAGATTTAGGGTTTTAGGTCTAGAGTTAGTGTTAGGGTTATGTTTAGGGTTAGGGAGATGTTTCGAGCTAGTAGTGTTAGGGTCAGTTTCAGGTTCAGGGTTAGTTTAAGTGTTCGGCTTACAACTCATATTAGGGTTGGGGTTAGGGCTAGGTTTAAGGATACAGTTTGGTTTAGGTTAAGGGTTAGGGTTATAGCTATAGCTCAGTTTTATTTTAGGGCTAGGGCTAGGGTTAGTTCTAGTTTTAGGATTAGTGTTATGGTTTGGGCTAGTGTTAGGGTTTGGCTTAGTCTTCGAGTTAGGGCTTGATTTAGAGTTTGGTTTTGTCTAAGGTTAGTGCTAGGGCAAAGGATAGGGCAAGGGTTAGGGCTAGGGTTAGGCCTAGGGTTAGGGTTATGTTAAGGGTTAGAACGAGTGAAAGGTCTAATGTGAGAGTTAACATTAGTCTTAGGACTAGGGTTAGGGATAGGGCTAAATTAGGGCTAAGATTGGGGCTAGGGTTAGTGTCAGGTTTAGGTCTAGAGTTTGTGTTAGGATTGTAATTAAGGCTATGTTTAGGGCTAGGATAAGGGCTAGGGTTTGTGTTAGGGTTAGGGCTAGAATTATGGCTAGGACTAATATCATGTCTAGGGTTACAGTTAGGTGTAGTTTTAAGGAAAGGTTTACTTCTAGGTCTATTGTAAGGGTTAGGTATAGGGTAAGAGTCAGATTTAGAGCTAGGGGAATTATTAGGGCTATGGTCAGTGTTAGATCTTGGTTTAGGTTTGAGTTTAGGGTTACAGCTTGAAATAGAGTTAGGGTGATGGTTAGGGTAAAAATAGGGTTAGGTTTAGGGTTCAGGTTAGGTTTAGGGTAATTGATAGTTTTGGGGATAGTGATAGGGTTAGGTTTAGTCCTAGGGTTATCATTAGGATAAGGGTTATGTTAGGGTTATGGATACAGTTAGAGTTAAGTTTAGGGCAAGGATTGTGGTTAGGATTAGGTCATGGGTTAGGGTTAGGGTGAGGGTTAGGATTAAGGCTAGGTTTATGGCTCAGATTAGTGTTTGTGTTAGGTTTAGGGCTAAAATTATGGCTAGCTAAAATGTCACATCTAGGGTTTCAGTTAGGGATAGTTTTATGGAAAGGTTTATGGCTGGATCTATTGTGAGGGTTAGGTATATGGTAAGAGTCAGGTTTAGAGCTAGGGGAATTATTAGGGCCAGGGTCAGTGTTAGGGCTTGGTTTAGGCTTGAGTTTCGGGTTATGGCTTGAATTAGTGTTAGGGTTAGTGTTAGGGTAAAGGTAGGGTGAGGTTTAGGGTTTAGGTTAGGTTTAGGGTAATTGATAGTTTTGGGGATAGTTTAGAGTTAGGTTTAGTCCTAGGGTTATCATTCACATAAGGGTTGTGTTTAGGTTAATGGATACAGTTAGAGTTAAGGTTAGGGCTAGGGTTGTGGTTAGGATTAGGTCTTGTGTTAGGTTAGAGTGAGGGTTAGGATTAATGCTAAGTTTATGGCACGGATGAAGGCTTGTGTTAGGGCTAGGGCTAGGATTAAGGCTATGGCTAATGTCAGGTTTAGTATTACAGTTAAGGATAGTTGTAGGGTTTGGTTATGAACAGGTCTACTGTAAGAGTTATGTTTAGGGTAAAGGTCAGGTTTAGAGCTAGGTATATTATTATTGTCAGAGTCAGAATTAGGGATTGGTTTCAGTTAAAGTTTAGAGTTAAGGCTCGAATTAGCATTAGGTTTAGAGTAATGGTCATGATTAGGTTTAGGGTTCAAGTTAGGTTTAGGTTTTTTTATAGCCTTAGGGATAGCTATACAGTTAGGTTTAGTCCTATTGTTAGCTTTTGGGTTAGGCTTAAGTTTAGGGTAAAAGATAGAATTACAGCTAGGGTTAGGGCTAGGTTTATGGTTAATATTAGGGCTAGTTTTAGGGTTAGGGTTAGGGTTAAGTTTAGGCCTAGGTTTAGGGTTAGGTTTAGGGTGAGTGTTATGGTTGGAACTAGATTTAGGGCTAGGGTGAGGGTTAGGGTTAGAGCAGGTCTAGGGTAAATGTTAAGATTAGGGCTTCATTTTGCATTAAGGTTAGGGTTAGAGTTATGGTAATGGATAGAGTTAGAGCTACGGTTTGGGCAAAGGTTACAGTTAAATTTAGGGTTAAAGTTAATGTTAGGGATAGGGCTATGTTAATGTTTATGTTTAGGATTAGGGCTCAGTTTAGATGTAGTGTTAGGGTTAGAGTCACTTTATTCAAAATTCTTTGATACAATCCAGGATTCATCTTTAACTAATCTTGCTCTTTTTCCCAGGTTTAGTCCTTTTGGTTCAACTGTTTGGTATCCAGGAGAGTTAATATTTATATTTTACTTCATTTTGACCTATACGAGTAAATGTAAATGGACCTGGAAATCAAACAGGGTTTATTCGAGCTACTTGAAACTGCACACACAACCTCAATTCTTTGTGGGGTCACTCTGGTATGTTCCTTGTGAGTGTAGGCCTAAGATGAAGCATGCAAAAACTACTGTATCCGAGAGCCCTTTAGGAGAAAGCAGGGAATATGCATGCACTGAAATTCCTCCCAAAATTATTTTGTCATATTTGTTTATACTGAGTAGGATTCACTATTTAGCTTGTCCCACAAAGCTCTCCAAGTATGGGACTTCTAGGATCAATGGTTCTCTAACCAGGTTAGGGTAAGTGTTAGGTTTGGGGTTAGGGCTAGGGTTAGATGTAGTGTTAGGGTGAGAGTAAGTTTTGTACAAATTTCTTTGATACTTGGAAGGAGTCATCTTTTACCTAGCCTTACTAGGCTCCTCAGTTTTAGTCCTTCTCATTTCAATGGCTCGCTAACAGGGACACTCTGTATTTTAAGGTTTCAATTCATATTGATCTATATATGTAAATGAAAATGGAGGTTGAAAACAAACCAGGTTGGTGCTAGCTGCTTGAAACTTCAAACTCTGAATCAGTTCTCTGTGGGAACTCTCTGGTTTTTCCTTTCTGAAAGTAGCCCTAAGATGAAGATGGCAAAAACAACTTTATCCAAGAGCCCTTCAGCAGAAAACAGAGAAATATGCATGAAATGAAATACCACCCCAATTATTTCATCATAATTCTTTGATACAGCATAGGATTCATATGATACCTTAGCCCACTAGGCTCCCCAAGTTTGGGACTTCTTTGATCATCAGTTTTTCAATTAGGTTAGGGTTTGTGTTAAGGATAGTGTTATGGCTAGTGATAGAGCTAGAATTTGGAATAGAGTTACTTTTTTTTCAAATTTCTTTGATACTGAGAAGGATTCATTTTTCTCCTAACCTTACTATACTCGACATATTTGGGCCTCCTAGGTTCAATAGTTCACTGTAAGGAAAAGTTTGTAATTACAGTTTCAGTTCATTTTGTCCTATACAGGTAAATGGAAATGGAGCTGAAAATCAAATAGCATTGGTGCTAACCACTTGAAACTTCACACTCCATCAATTCTCTGTGATAAATCTCTGGTTTGTTCTTGTGAAAGTAGGCCTAAGCTGAAGCATATATAAACAACTTTATCCAAGAGTCCTTTAGGAGATAATAGGGAATATGCATGTACTGATATACTCCATCACTTTTTGGTCAGATTTCTTTGATATTGCACAGCATTCATCCTTTAGCTTGCCCCAATAGGCTGCCCAAGTTTGGAAATTCTACATTCAAAAATTTCATAAAAATGTTAGGGTTATGGGAAGAGCTAGGGTTAGAGCTAGTGTTAGGGTTAGAGTTAGTTTTATTTAAAATTCTTTGGTACTTGGCAGGATTTATATTTTAGCTAGATTTACTGTGTTCCCCAGGTTTAGGCCTTCTCTGTTCACAGGTTCACTTTGAGGAACAATTTGTATTTTAAGATTTCACTTCATTTTAACCTGTACAGGAAAGTTAATGGAGTTGAAAATCAAATCGAGTTTGTGCTAGCTGCTTGAAACTTCACATACTCCATCAGTTCTCTCTATGGACTCTGGTATGTTCCTTGTAAAAGTAGGCCTATACTTAAGCATGACCAAACAACTTAATCTGAGAGCCCTTTAGGATAAATCAGGAAAATATGCATGTACTGAAATACCACTCAAATTTATTTGATCACATTTGTTTGATGTTGCATAAGATTCATCAATTAACTGGCCCCACAAAGCTCCCCAAGTGTGGGAATTCTAGATCAATAGTCTCTAATCAGATTAATGTTAATGTTAGGTTTAGGGCTATGGCTAGTGTTAGGGTTAGAGGTAATGTTAGGGCGAGAGTTAGTTTTGTTCAAATTTCTTTGATACTGGGCAGGAGTAATCTTTTATCTAGCCTTAGTATGCTCCCAATGTATGTTCTTCTCAATTCAATGGTTCACTATCATGAACAGTTTGTATTTTAAGATTTCACTTTATTTTGATTCCTATGGGTCAATGGAAATGGAGGTGGAAATCAAACAGGCATCCCTTCCCCTTAACCTAAATCTAAACCTAACCATAAACATAGCCCTATTCCTAGGCCTAAGCCAAACACTAAAGCTAGACCTATTCCTAACCCTAATTTAGCCCTATCCCAAACCCAAACTCTAGCCCTAAGACTAACTCTAACTCATGCCATAGCCCTATTCCTAGTTCTAACCCTGTCCATTACCATAACCCATACACTAGCCCTAATCTTAGCTCTAACACTAGCCATAGCCCTAACCCTAGAATTAACCATAACTCTAAATCTACTCCTAAGCCTAAACTCACCCTATCAGTAACAATAACACTAATGCTAATCATAAAACTACCCTTAACTTTAGCTTTAGTCCTAAAACAAAACTGAGCCATAGGACTAACCTGAACCCTTAACCTAAACCAAATCCTAACCGTACATCTAGCCCTAAACCTACCCATAATTAGAGTCCTATCCTTAACCATAAAAAAACTGTGACCCTGACTTTGACCCAAAAACTAACCCTAGTTAAAAATATCACCCTAAACCTAAACCTAATCCAAAAACTAGACTTAGTCCTAAATGTAACCCTAAAACTAGCCCCAATCGTAACCTTAGTTCTTACATTAGCCATATCCCTAAGAAGAACCCTAACTTGAACCCTAAACCTAGCCCTAACCCTTACCCTAAACCTAACACTAACTTTAATCTTTGCACTAAACCTAAACCTAAACCTACATCTATCCCTGACTCTAACCATAAACCTAGACATAATCCTAGCTCTAACCCTATCCATTATGCAAATCCTAACACTAACCTTTTGCTAATCTGCAGGCTGATCCTAGCACTATCTCTAAACCTAATGTATCCATTACCCTAAACCTAACCTGAACCCTAACCCTATAAATATTATTACCGAAAATGTAACCTTAAGCCTCATGCTAACTAGAGCCATAAACTTAACACTAAGCGTAACCCCAACCCTAATCCTAACCCTAACACAAACCCTAACCCTAATCCTAACCCGGAACCTAACACTAACCCTCACACTAACCCTAACACTAACCCTAACATTAACCCTAAACCTCACCCTAAAACAAACCCTAACCCTAACACTAACACTAACACTAACCCTAAAACTAACTCTATCTGTAACCCTAACCCTAAACCTAACACCATAATCCTTAAACTAACCTTAACCTTAACCCTAACATGAAATCTACCCCTAACACTAACTGTAAAACTAACCATAACACCAACCTTAACCCTATCCTAACACTAACACTGACCCTAACACTGATTGTAACAATAACCCTAACACTAAACCTAACACCAACCCTAACCCTATCACTAACACTCACACTAAACATAACTCTAAACTTCTCACTAACCCTAACCCTAAACCTAACCCGAACACTAACCCTAACCCTAACCCTAACTTTACAGTAACACTAATTCTAATCTTAAAAATAAATGAAAACTTAACAGTAACACTAACCCTAACCTTTAAACTAACACTAAACCTATTCCTAACCCTAACCCTAAAACTAAACCTAAACCTAAACCTAACCCTAACCATAACACTAACCTTAACCCTAAGCCTAACATTAACCCTAAACCTATGCCTAACCCTAACACTATCCTTAACCATAACCGCAACACTAACCCAAACACTATAACATACACTAACCCTAAACCTAACACTAACCCTAACCCTAACATTCGCCCTAGCCCTAACCCTAACACTAAACCTAACACTAAACCTAACCCTATCCCTAACACTAACACTAACCCTAACATAACTCTAATCCTAACCCTAACCCTAAACTAACACTAACCCTAACCCTAAACCTAATCCTGACCCTAACCCTAGACCTAAACCTACTCTGAACTGTAACGCTAACCCTAATACTACATCTAACCCTAACAAAAACCCTAACACTAAGTCTAAAACACACTTTAACCTTACTCTAACAGTAACTCTAACCCTAACCCTAACCAAAACCTTAACACTAAACCTAACCTTAAAACTAAACCTAACCCTAACCCTAAACCTTAACCTAAACCTAACCCTAACCCAAGCCATAACCCTAAAGCTAACACTAACCCTAACACTAACACTAACCATAACCCTAACACTAACCCTTAAACTTACCCTACACTTACCCCTAAACCTAACACTAATTCTAACACTAATTCTAAACCTAACACTAACAATAATCCTAATACTAGCACTACCCCTAACCCTACAACTAACAATAACCCCAACCCTAACCCTAACCAGAACACAAAACCTAAGACAAACCATAACCGAAAACCTAACCCAACCCTAACCCTAACCCTTAGCGAACCCTGACACTAATTCTAACAATAACCATAAAACTAACCCTGAAACTAACCCTAACCCTAATACTAAGCCTAATTCTAACCCTAACTGTAACACTAACACTAACACTAATCCTAACCTGAACACTAACACTAAACCTATCACTAAACCTAAAATTATACCTAACACTAACCTTAACCCTAACACTAACACTTACCCTAACGCTAAACCTGACTGTTACCGAAATGCTAACACTAACAGTAGCAGGAACCCTAATCCTAATCCTAACACTAACCCTATCCCTAAGACTATTACTAACACAAATCCTAACCCTAACCCAAACCTAGCACTAACCCTAAACCCAATCTTAACCCTAACCCTAACAGTATCCCTAACTGTAACCTCAACACGAAACCTAATCTGAAACCTAACCCTAACCTTATCACTAACCTAACAATAACACTAAACCTACACTTACTGTAACCCTAAGACAAACCCTAACCCTAAACCTAACCATAACCCTAACACTAACACTAATCCTAACCGTAACACTAACATTGTCACTAAACCTAAACCTAACCTTAAACCTAACACTAACCCTAACCCTAACCTTAACTATAACACTAACTCTAAACCTAAACCTCAACCTAACACTAAACCTAACCCGAAACCTAACACTAACCCTAACCCTAACCCTAACAGTAACACTAACTTTAAACCTAACCCTCAATCTAACACTAAGCCTAACCTTAATACTAACACTAACCCTAACATGAAAATGAACCATAACCATAACCCTACCTGTAACTCTAACCTTAACCCTAAACCAAAACCATAACCCTAACACTAAAATAACCCTAACCCTAACCTAACCCTAACCATAATCTAAACCCTATCACTTCCTCTAAGCCTAACTCTAAAACTAAACCTAACACTAACATTAATCATATCCCTAACCCTAAATGAAACACTAAACTTAACCCTAACTGTAACACTAACCCAAACCCTAATCCTAACACTAAACTAACCCTAATCTTAACCAAAACCCCAACCCTAACCCTAATCCTAACACTAAACTAACACTAATCTTAACCAAAACCCCAACCCTAACCCTAGTTCTTACATTAATGGTGGTCCTAATCCTATTCCTAACCCTAACACAAACACTAGCCCTAATCTGAGACCTAAACCTAGATTTAACCCTAACTCTAACCCTAACCATAGCCCTAAACCTAGCTCTAAAACAATCCATTACCCTAAGCAAAACCCTAAACCTAAGGGTAAACCTAGACCTATCCTTAATCCTTAGGCTAACAAAAACCCTAACTCTATTAATAGCCTTAACCCTAGCTCTCATTCAAGCTCTAACCATAAAACAAATTCTAACCCTAACCCTGACCCTTATACTGAACCTACCACTAATCCTAGGTCTAACTCTAACCCTAACTCTAACTGAAAAACTATGGTAAATCTATCCCTAGACCTAACCCTGAAGCTAACTCCCAGACTAGCCCTAACCATAGCTCAGGACCTAACCTTTATGCTAAACATAACCATAAACCTAACCCTAGTTCTAACCCTCACCCTAATTCTAACTCAAGACCTAATTCTAACCATAACCCTAGCCATAACCTTAACTCTAACTATATTCATTACCCTAAACCTTACCCTATGCTAATGTAACCCTAGGCCTAACCATAACCCTATCACTATCCCTAAAACTGTCAATTACCCTAAACCTAACCTGAACTCTAAATATAATCTTATCATTACAATAATTGCTAACCCTAATGCTAATTTGAGCCCTAACCCTAAACTCAAACCTAAACCAAAGCCCAACACTGACCCTCACATTAATAATTCCCCTAGATCTAAACCTGACTATTACCCTATATCTAACCCTTACACTAGACTTAGACATAAATCTAACCCTGAAAGTATCCTTAACCATAACCCTAGACCTGACTTTAGCCTTAGCCATAATAATAGCCCTAACCCTAGCACAAAACCTTGTATTTATGCTATCCCTAAAATAGCCTTAATTATAACCCTAACCATAACCCTAGGCCTAAACCTAACACTAACCCTAGCCCTAATTTCAGCCCTAATTTAGCCCTATTGCTAACCCTAACCCTAACCCTAGCCCAAAGACTAATTCTAACTCTTACCCTAGCCCTAAATCTAGTTCTAAACCTATACATTAGTGGAAGCCTAATCCTAGCCTGAACCGTAGGTCTAAACCTAGCCCTATACATATCCCTGGCCATAACCCTAGATACAACCCTAACTCTAAATCTAACCCTAACAGTAAGCCTAAACCTAAACCTAACCCTAGCCCTGACCCTAAGGATAATCCTAAAACTAGCCCTAACACTGGCCCTAGCACTAAAACAAAACCAAGCCATAGATCTAACCCTAATCCTTAACATAAATGAAGCCCTAAACTTACACCCAGCCCTAAACCTAGCAATAATTCGAGTCTTAAACCGAACCCTAAAGAAACCCTCACCCTGACTCTGACCTTAACACTAACCCTTGGTCTAAACATCACCCTAACTCTAAACCTAAACCTAACACTAGACCTAGTCCTAACCCCTAACACTAAAATTAGCCCCAATCAAAACCCAGCTTACATTAGCCGTAAGCCTAAACCTAGCCCTAACTTAACCCAAATCCTAGACTTATTCTGAGCCCTAAACCTAGCTTTAACCCTAAACCTAACTCTAAACATATGACTAATTGTAACCATAACCCTAGCTGTAACCCTAGCTCTAACCCTATCCATTATCCTAAAAATAACCCTAACCCTAATGCTAACCCTAGGCCTAAACCTAATCCTCTCCCTAATCTTCACCCTATCCATTATCCTAAATCTAACCAGAAACATAAACGTAACCCTATCATTATTCTGATCCTAATATTAATGCTAATTTGAGTCCTCATTTAAACCTTAACCTATCCAAAACAATAATCGTGACCATGACCCTAATAATACCCTTATCTCTAAACCTGACCCTAACCCTAAACCTAATGCTTACACAAGGCAAAACCATAAACCTAACCTTAAAATATCTTTAACTGTAACCCTAGACCTGAAATTAGTCCTAACCATAATTCTAGCTCTAAATCTAGCCTTAATCCTAACCCAAACCATAATCTGAGCCATAACCCTAATTCTAACCCTCACCCTAGCCCTAAACCTAACTATAATCCCATCCCTTATCATAAACCTAACCATAACCCTAAACCTAACCCTAACCCACACCCTTACCCTAGGCCTAATACTAACACTAAGCCTTGCGCTAATCCTAGCCCTAATCTAATCCTATCCTAACACTAACCCTAGCCCTAAAACTAACTAGAACTCTTTCCCTAGCCCTACCCCTAGTTCTATCCTTAGCCCTATCCTAACTCTAGATCTAAACTTAAATCTAAATCTAAACCTAACTCTAAATTTAACTGAAATCATAAGCCAAACCAAACTATAACACTANAGCCTTAACCCTAACCCTAACTCTAACCCTAACCCTCTCCTTAGACCTAACCCTAGCTCAAAGCCTAACTCTTACACTAAACATAACCCTAGCCTTATCCTAAATCCTAATCCTAAAACTAGCCCTAATCCTAACCTTAACCCTAGCCTAAACTTTAGCTCTAACGATATCCATCACCTTAACCCTAAACCTAACCCTAATTATAACCCTATCCCTAGCACTAAACCTAACTCAGCCCCATAATCTTGAACTTAGAACTAAACATAAACCTAACCCTTGCACTAGGCCTAACCCTAGCTCAAACACTAAACCTTATCCTAACCTAACCATAACCTTAACCCTAAACTAACATTTACCCTAACCTTAACACTTACCCTAAACCAAAAGCTAGCCCTATCCCTAAACCTAACTCTAATCCTAGACTTAATCCCATACATAACCTAGCCCTAACCCTAGCTCTAAAAATATCTATTACACTAAACATAACCCTAACCCTAATGCTAACCCTATCCTGATACCTGAAACCTAACCCATCAGTTACCTTAAACCTTAAGTAAAACCTAAAGTAAACCCTTCCATTACCTTAACTCTAAACCTAACCCTAACACTAATTCGAGCCCTACCCCCTTAACCATAATGTAAACAAAACGCTAACCCTGACCTTGACGGTGACACTAATAATAATTCTAGCTCTAAAGATGATGTTTAACCTAAACTTAACCCTTACACTAGACCTAGCCATAACCTAACCCTAAAAGTATCCTTAACCATAACCTTAGACCTGATATTATCCCTAGCCCGAGTCCTAGCCCTAACCCTATCAGAAAACCTACCTCTCATACTAGCCCTAATCCTATCCTTAATCCTAAACTGAACCAAATCCCTAGGCCTAATCCTAATTCTAACCGTCACCTTAGCCCTAAAACTAACTATAACCCCACCCATTCCCCTAAACTTAACCCTAACCACAGTGCTAACCCTAACACTAGCCCAACCACTAGGCTTAACCCTAACACTAACCCTAGTCCTAATCCTAGGCCTAATTTATCCCTAACCCTAACCCTCACCTTAAGCCTACTCCTAAGAATAACTCTAATTCTCACCCTACACGTATCCCTAGTTCTAACCATATTCCTTACCATAACCCTAACCCTAGCTCTAACCTTTGCATGAGCCCTAACCCGAGATCAACCCTAACTCTAAATCTAACCTTAAACCTAAGCCTAAACTTCACTCTAACACTAGCCCTAACCCTGATGCTAATCCAAAATCCAGCCTTAAGTTTAGCCCTAGCCCTAAAACAAAACTGAGTCATATCGCTGACCATAACCCTTAACCTAAACTGAAACCTAACCCTAAACCTAGCACTAATTTTAGCCCTAATTTGAGTCCTAAATCTAACACTAAAACTAACCTTGACCCTGACTGACCCTAAATATAACCCTTGCTCTAAACATCACCCTAACACTAACTCACCTAACCTTAACCCTAGTACTAACTCTATCCCTTACTAAAACCCTAACCCTAGTCCTAAACCTTGGTGTAATCTTAGCCCAATTCATAGACCAGTTCATAACTGTAGATCTAACCCTAACTGTATATCTAATCCTAACCCTAAACCTAAACCTAAACCTAACACTAGCCCTAACGCTAACATTAATCCTAAAACTAGTTCAAATCCTAGCTCTAGCCCTAAAACAAAACCGAGTCATAGATATAACCCTAAACCTTAACCTAAACCAAAACGTATCCCTACACCTAATCCTAACCATATCCCTAATTCTAGTCCTAATCAAAACCTGAAATCTAACCCTGGCCCTGACTCTGACCCTAACACTAACCCTGGCTCTAAACATCATCATCACTGTATACCTCAACCTAACACTAGACCTAGACCTAACTCTAATCCTATAACTAGCACTTATCATAACCCTACTTCATACATTAGCCTCAGCCTTAACCCTAACCCTAACTAACCCAAAACCTAGCCTTAATCTGAGTCCTAAACCTAGCTTTAACCCTAAACTTAAACCTAACCCTAACCCAAAACTAGCCCTAATCCTATCCATAACCCTAGCCCTAACCTTAGGTCTAAACCTATCCATTACCGTAACAATAACCCTAACACTTAAGGTACCCCTAGGCCTAACCCCAACTCTACCCATTACACTAAACCAAACCTAAACCCTAATACTAACCCTGTCATTACCCTAAACCAAAATCCTAACCTAACCCAAACCATATCCCTGACCCTATCCCTAAAATTACCCTAGGTATAAACCTAAATCTTACCCTTACCCTAACCCTTACACTGGAACAAGCCATAAACCTAATACTAAATCTAGCCCTAATGATAACCATATACCTGACATTAGCCCTAGCCCTAATACTATCCCTAACCCTAACACAAACCCTAAACTTCATCCTAGCCATAAACCTTGCCTTAATTATAACCCTAAGCCTAACTAAGCCCTAAACCTAATACTAACACTTGCCCGAGCCCTAAACCTAGCAAAAACCACATCCCTTACCCTAAACATAACCCTAACTCTAACCCTAATGCTTGTCATCACAATTGCCCTATCCTTAGCCCTAGCTTTAACACTAGATCGAAACCTAACTTTAAATCTAACCCTAACTCAATGCCTAATCCTAAAACTAGCCCTAACTGTGATGCTAATTCTAAAACTAGCCCTAACCCTAGCCCTAACACTAACCCCAGCCATAATTTAGCCCTATCCATAACCCAAACCCTAATCCTAGCCCTAAGAATAACTCTAACTCTCACACTGGCCCTATCACTCATTCTAATCTTACCCCTTCCCATAAACCTAAACCTATCCCTAATTTTAGTCCCAACCCTTGCCTTATCCTTAGCCCTAGCACTAACCTTAGATAAAAACCTAACTCTAAATTTAACCCTAAACCGAAGCCTAAGCCTAATTCTAGCAGTAGCCCTAACATTAACACTAATCATAAAAATTTCACTAACCCTAACCCTAGCCCTAAAACCAAACTGAGAAGAAGGTCTAACCCTAACTCTTAACCTAAACCAAGCCTTAACCCTACACCTATCCCTAAAACCAGCCCTAATTCGAGTTTTAAGCCAAACCCTAAAACTACCCTGACCCTTACTCTGACTATAACACTAACTCGAGGTCTAAACATCACTCTAACCCTAAACCTAAACCTAACACTAAACCTAGCCCTAAAACACTAAAATTAGTCATAATCATAACCCTAGAACTTACATTAGTTAACCCTAACCCTACACTAACTTAACCCAAAACCTATCCCTAATCATAACCATAAACCTAGCCCTAAACTGATTTCTAACTATCCATTTCCATAACCATAACCCTAACCCTAATGCTAATCTAAGCCCTAACTTTAAAGCTTAACCTGTCCCAAACCCTAACCCAGAACTTGACCAAATAATACCCCTAGCTCTAAACCTGACACTAACCCTAAACCTAATCCTTACACTAGACATACCCATAATCATAACTCAAATACTATATTTAACCATAATTCTGGACCTGAAATTAGCCCTAGCACTAATCCTAGCCCTAACCAAAGAAAAAAAACCCTACCCTCATCCTAGACCTAAACCTAGCCTTAATTATAACCCTAACCCTAAGCACAGCCCTAATCCTAATTTTAACCCTCACCCTACCTCTAAACCTAGCTGTAAAGCCACCCCTTACCCCAAACTTTGCCCTTATTCTAAACCTAAACTCTAAACTCTAACTCTAAATTCTAACCCTCACCCTAACCCTAACCATAATTCTAACCCTAAACCTAACCCTAGGCTTAAACTAAACACTAAACCTAGCCCTCATCCTAACCCTAATTTAGCCCTATCTCTAACCCTAACCCTAACTTTAGTCCTAAGACTAACTCTTACCCTAGCCCTATCCCTAGTTCTAACTCAATCCCTTACCATAACCCTAAACCTAGCCATAATCCTTGCCATATCCTCAGTTCTAGTTCTAACCCTAGATCTAACCCTAATTCCAAATTTAACCCTAACCCTAAGCCTAAGCCTAACACTAACACTAGTGCTAACCCTAACTCTAGGACTAAAACAAAATCGAGTATGAGCCCTAACCCTAAACCTTAACTTAAACCAAATCCTAACATTACAACTAGACCTAACCCTAGCCCTCATTCGAATCCTAACCCTAACCTTAAAACCAATCCTGACGCTGACTCATATGGTAACACTCACCCTAGCTCTAAACACCAACCACACCTTAAACTGAACCCTAAGAGAAACCCTAGCCCTAAATTAGAGTCCTAACTATAACCCTAAAACTAAGCCTGACCCTCACTGCTATCCTAACACGAACCCTACCTATAAATATCACCCTAAACTTAAACATAATTCTAACACTAAATCTAACACATACCCTAGCACTAAAACTAAACCTAATGGTAACAATAGTTCTTACATTATCCATTGCTCTAAAACTAGCCCTAACCCTAACACAAGACCTAGGCCTAATATGAGCCCAAAACCTATATTTAACCCTAACTCTAACCATAACCATAGCCATAATCCTAGGTCTAAACCAATCCCTTACTTAACCAAAGGGTACCCTAGACCTATCCCTAATCCTTAGGCTAACCAAAACACTAACCCTATAATAGCCCTTATCCTTGGCCTCATTCCAGATCTAACCCCATCCAAACCCCTAACACTAACCATGACCCTTTTACTGACACTACCACTAATCCTAGGTCTAATCCTAACCCTAACCCTAACCCAAAATTTACCGTAATCCTATCCCAAGAACTAATCCTGAACCCAACTCTCAGCCTAGCCCAAACCATAGCTGAGAACCTAATCGTTACACTAAAGATAACCCTAACCTAACCCTAGATCTAACTCTCACCCTAACACTAATTCAAGACCTAATCCTAACCATAACCCTAGCCCTAACCTTAAGTCTAAATGTATCATTACCCTAAACATAACCCTTACTCTAATGTTAACCCTAGGCTTAACACTAAACATATCACTATCCCCAAACTTATAAATTACCCCAAACCAACCCTGAACCCTAGACCTAATCCAATTATTACCCTAACCCTAAGCCTAATGCTAATTCGAGCCCTAACCCTAAACTCAAACCTAAACCAAACCCTAACTCTGACACTGACCCTAATAATTCTCCTAGATCTAAACCTCATTCTTGCCATATACCTAACCCTTACACTAGTCCTACCATAAAACTAACCCTAAAATTATCCCTAAGCATAACCCTAGACCTGATATTAGCCCTCGCCATGATACTAGCCCTAACCTTAACACAAACCCTAGCCTTTATCCTAGCCCTAAACATAGCCTTAATTATAACCTTTACCATAACCCTAGGCCTAACCCTACAACTAACCTTAGCCCTAATCTTAGATATAATTTAGCCCTATCCCTAACTTTAACCCTAACCCAAGTCCAAAGACTAACTCTAAGTCTCACCTTAGTACTAAACCTAGTTCTAACCCTATACTTTAGTGGAACCCTAATTCTAGCCCAAACCATAGGTATAACACTAGCCTTATTCATAGCCCTAGCAACAACCCTAGATCTAACACTAAATCTAAATCTAACCCTAACCCTTAACCTAAACTTAACACTAGCCCTAACCCTAAGGCTAATCCTAAAACTAGCACTAAATTTAGCCCTAAAACAAAACCAAGCCATAGATATAATCCTAAACCTTAATATAAACTAAGCCCTAACACTACACTTAGCCATAACTCTAGCAGTAATTTGAGTATTAAGCCAAACCCTAAAACTAACCCTGACCCTGATCTTAACACTAACCCTAGCTCTAAACATAAACCTAACCCTATACCTAAACCTAACAATATCCCTAGCCTTAACCCTAACCCTAACCCTAAAATTAGCCCTAATCACAACCCTGGTACTTACATGAGCCATAACCCTAAACCTAGCCTTAACTTAACTGAAAACCTAGATTTATTCCAAGCATTATCTCTAGATTTACCCCTAAACCTAACTCTATCACTAATTGTAACTATAAACCAAACCATAACCCTAGATTTAAACCTAATACTAACCCTAAACCTAACCCTATCGACAATCATAACATTGACCCTAGCTGTACCCCTATCTCTAAACCTATCAATTACCCTAACCCTAACCCTAACCATAATGCGAAACCTGGGCCTAAATCAAACTGTATCCTTAATCCTAACCCTATCCATTACACTAAACCTAACCTGAAACATAAACCTAACAGTATCTTTACCCTAATTTTAACTCTAATGCTAATTCAAGCCCTAAAGTTAAGCATTAACCTATCCAAAACAGTAATCGCAACCCTGACCCTAAAAGTACCCTTAGCTCTAAACCTGACCCTAACACTAAACCTAACCCTTATACTAGACGTAGCCATAAACCTAATCCTAAAACTATTTTAACCATAACACTAGACCCGAAATTAGTCCTAGCCATAATCCTAGCCCTAAACCTAGGCTTAATCCTAACCTGAACCATAACCTGAGCCCAAACCTAATTCTATTCTTTGCCCTTGTCGTAAATCTACCTATAACATAGTCCTGTACCCCAAAACTAACCATAATCCTAAACCTAACCCTAACTCTCGCCCTAAACCTAGGCCTAACACAAAGCCTGGTGCTAATCCTAGCCTTTATTTAATCCTATCCTAACCCTAAACCTAACCATAAGACTAACTCTAACTCTTGTCCTAGCCCTAGCCCTAGTTCTGTCATTAGCCTTAATCCTAATCCTAGATCTAAGCCTAAATCTAAATATAAACCTAACTCTAAATTTAAATGTAAAAATAAGCCTAAACCAAACCCTAACACTAACCCTAACCATAATGATAATACTAAAACTTGTCCTAGCCCTAGCCCTAGCCATAAACCAAAAAGAGTGAATAGCCCTAATCTTAACCCTTAATGTAAATTAAACCCTAAGCCTACAACTAGCCCTAAAACTAACTCTAAAACTAACCCTTACCCTAACACTGACCCTAAAACTAATCCTAGCTCTAAAATCACCCTAACATTAAATTAACCCTAACACTATATCTAGCCTTAACCTAACCCTAAAACTAGCCTTAATCATAACCCCAGTTTGTACTTTAGTCATTGTCCTAACCATAGCCCTAACCCTAACACAAATTCTACCCCTAATCTGAGCCCTAACCCTAGCTTTAACCCTAAGACTAGCCCTAACCCTAACCCTAACACTAGCCCTAAGCCTAACTCTAAACCTATTCCTTACACTAAGCCAAATGCTAACCCAAATTATAACTCTAGTTCTAATCCTAATCTTTAGCTTAACTTAAACTTTAACCTTAATACTAGTCTTAACCCTAGCCCTAGTTATACCTCTAAACCTAACCCTGACCCGCATCTGACCCAACAGTAATCCTAGGTCTAAACCTGACCCTAAACCTAAACGGAATCTTTACACTAGCCCTACTGGTAACCCTTTACCTATACCTAAGCCTAACACTAGACCAAGACCCAAAGCTAATCCTAAATATAACTATAACTCTAGCCCTAGACCTAAACAAAAGCCTAGCATTAGCCCTAATAATAACCTTTAACTTAAACCGAACACTCAACCTACCCCTAGACCTAAACCTAGTCCTCATTCTGGATCTAACCCTAACCCTAACCCTAACCCTATCCCCAAAACTGGCCCTGATTCTAACACTGAACCTAGCTTTAAACCTGACACTAACCCCAAACCTAGACCTAACACTAGACCTAGCCATAATCCTAACCCTAAAACTAGCCCTAAACATAACCTTAGTTCTTACATTATGCATTGTCCTAAACCTAACACAAATTTTAACACAAAACCTAGCCCTAATCCTAGGCCTAAACTTAGCTCTATGCATAACCCTCAGCTTAACCCTAGACCTAAACCTAGCCCTACCCTAAACCTTGCCTTAGAACTAACCCTAGCTCAAAGCCTAAACATTTCACTAAAAATAACCTTAGCTCTATCCTAAAACCTAACCCTAACCCTAACCCTAATCCTAACATTAAACCTAGCCTGAACCTTAGCTCTAACCATATCTCCTACCCTAACCCTAACCCTAACCCTAATTAAAACTCTATCCTAACACTAAACCTAATTCTAAACATAAATGTAAATCTATACCTAAACCTAAACTTAATACTCACCCTAGTCCTAACCCTAGCTGAAACACTAACCCTAACCTTAACCTAACCATAACCCTAGCCCCAAACCTAACACTTACCTTAAGCTTAAAACTTACCCCAAATCACACCCTAGACCTATTCATAAACCTAGCCGTAATCCTATACTTAATCCAAACCAAAACCTAGCCCTAATACTAGCTATAAACCTATCCATTACACTAAACATAACCCTAACCCTAATGCTAACCCTAACCAGATCACTAAACCTAACCCATCCATTACCTAAACTGAAGCCTAAACTAAACCCTATCCATTATGCTAACCCTACCCTAACCATTATACTAATTAGAGCCCTAAACCTAAACCTTTAACTAAAACAAATGCTAATCCTGACCCTGACCCTATAATAGTCCAAGCTCTAAAGCTGACCTTTAACATAAACCTAACTCTTACACTAGTCCTAGCCATAACCTAACCCTAAAACTATCCTTATCATTAATCCTAGACCCGATATTAGCCCTAGACCTGGTCCTAGCCATAAACCTAACAGAAACCCTAGCCCTTAACTAAGCACTAAACCTAGCCTTAATCCTAAACTGAACCATAACCCTAGGCCTAATCCTAATTCTAAATATCACCCTAGCCCTAAAGCTAGCTATAACTCAACCCATTACCCTAAACTTAACCTTAACACCAATGCTAACCATAACTCTAGGCCAACCCCTTGGTCTAACCTCAACACTAACCCTAGCCTTAATACTAGCCCTAATGAAGCCCTAACCCTAACATTAAACCTAGCCCTAATCCCAGCCCTAATTTAGCCCTAACCCTAGCCCTAACCCTAGCCCTAACCCTAGCCCTAATTTAACTCTAACCCTAACCCCAACCCTAAGACTACTACTAAAACTAACTCTAATTCTCATCCTAGCCATAGCCCTAGTTCTAATTATATTTGTTAACATAACCCAAACCCTCGCCCTAACCCTAGCACTAGCCCTAGCCCGAACCCTAGATCTAACCTTAACTCTAAATCTAACCCTAACTCTAAGCCTAAACCTCAAACCAACACTAGCCCTAACCCTGATGCTAATCCATAGTCTAGCCATAACTGTAGCCTTAGCCCTAAAACAAAACCAATCTATATTCCTAATGCTTAACCTAAACCAAACCCTAACTGTACACGTATTGCTAACTTTAGCTATAATTTGAGTTCTAACCCTAATTCTAAAACTAACCCTGACTCTTTACAGTGACCCTAACAATAACCTTTGCTCTAAACATCACCCTAACCATAAACCTAACTGTAAAACTAGACCTAGCCCTAACCCTAACCCTAATCCTAAAACTAGCACTAATTGTAACACTAGTTCATACATTAGCCATAGCCCTAACCCAAACCAAGCCCTAACCCAAGCCTTAACCCTAGCTTTAACCCTAACCTTAACCCTAACCCTAACCCTAACCCTAACCCAGAACTTAGCCCTAAACCTTACCCTAACACTAGCCAGAATTCTAACCATTATGCTATCCCTATCACTAGTTCTAACCCTATCCATTACCCTAACCATAACCATAACTCTTATGGTTATGGTTAGGGTAATGGTTAGGTTTAGGGATAAGTATAGCCTAACCCTATACTTATCCCTAAACCTAACCTATTTCATTAACCTAAAACTAACCTGAATGCTAAACCCAACCCTATCATTACCCTAACCTTAACCCTAATGCTAATTCAAGCCCTAACCCTAAACCTTAACCTAACCCAAACCCTAACTCTGACTCTTCCCACTATAATATTCCTAGCTCTAATCTTGGCCCTACCCATAGACCTAACCTTTATACTAGACCTAGCCATAAACCTAACCCTAAAACTATCCCTAGCCATAATCCTAGGCCTGACATTTGCCTTAGCTTTAATTCTAGTCGTAAACTTAACACACAAAAAAACCCATAACCATAACCCTAACCCTCGCCCTAATCCTATCCATAACACTAGCCCTAAATTTAGCTCTAACCCTATCAATTACCCTAAACCAAACCCTATCATTACACTAACCCAAAACCTAATGCTAATTTGAGCCCTAACCATAAACCTAACCTAAACAAAACACTAAACCTGACCCTGACCCTAATAATACCCCTAGCTCTAAACTTGATCCTTCCTCTAAACCTAACACTTACACTAAACATAGCCATTAACCTAACACTAAAACTATCCCTAACCATAACTCTAGATCTGAAATTCGCCCTAACACTAATCCTAGCCCTAACCCTAACACAAAACCTAGCCCTCATCCTAGCCATAAACCTAGCCTTAATCATAACTCTAATAAAAGCCTAGCCCTAACTCTAATTCTAAACTTCACCCTAGCCCTATCCCTAGCTCTAACCCCATCATTTACACTAAACCTAACCGTAAGCCTAAAACTGACCCTAGGCCTAAACATAACCATACACCTAGCCCTATTGCTAGCCCTAATTAAGCCCTATGCCTAACCAAACACTCTCACTTTAGCCCTATTCCTAGTTCTAACCCTATCCCTTACTATAACTCTAACCCTAGCCATAAACCAAGACCTAACAGTAGCCCTATACTTAGCCCTAGACCTAACCCTAGATTTAATACTAAATCTAAATCTAACTTTAACCCTAAGCCTAAACCTAAACCTAACAATAGCCCTACACCTAATGCTAAGCCTAAAACTAGCCCTAACCATAGCCCTAGCCCTAAAACAAAATCGAGCCTTACCCCTAACGTTAAAACTTAACCTAAACCAAAACCTAACCCTACACCTAGCCCTAACTCTAGCCCTAATTCGAGTCCAAACACTAACCCTAAAACCTTGAATTTGACTCTAACACTAACCTTAGCTCTAAACACCACCCTAATGTTATACCTAATCCTACCACTAGACCTAGTCCTAACCATAATCCTATAACAAGCCCAAATCGAAGCCCTAGTTTATACATTGGCCATAACTCTAAACCTAGCCCTAACTCTGACCAAAACCTAACCTTAATGCAAGATCGAACCCTAGCTTTAACCTTAAGCTTAAATCTAACACTAGCCCTAACCAAACATAGCCCTAACCCTAGCTCTAATCCTATCCTTTACCATAAGCTAACTCTAACCCTAATGCTAACACTAGGCCTAAACCAAATCCTTAGCCTAACCCAAACCCTAACCCTATTACTAGTGCTAACCCTAGCCCTCATTCTATCTCTAACCATAACTCAAACCTGACAATTATTCTGAACCTAATGGTAACTGTAGTTCTAAACCTGAGCCTTACCCTATACTGAACCCTAAAACTAGCACTAGAAATAAACCTATTCCTAAACCTTACCCAGACACTAGCTCTAGACCTAAAAGTAATCCTAAATCTAGCCATTTCTCTAGCCCTAGACATAAACAAAAACCTATCCCTAGCCCTAATTATAAAACTTAACCTAACATAAACATTAACCCTACCCCTATACCTAACTCTAGTGATAATTCTGTGTTTAACCCTAACCATAACTATAACCCGAACACTGGCCCTGACCCTAACACTAACCCTAGCTGTAAACATCGCTAATGCTAACCCTAACCCTAAACTTGACCTAGCCATAACACTTACCCAAAAAGTAGCCATAATCATAACCCTGGTTCATACATTAGTTTTAGGCCTAACACTAGCCCAAACCTAACCCAAAACCTGGCCCTAATCTGAGCACTAACCCTATTTTTAACCTTAATCCTAAAACTAGGCCTAACTCATACCCTAACCCTAGCTCTAATCCTAGCTCTTACCTTATCCATTACTTTAAGCTAAACTCTAAACCTAATGCTAACCCTAGTCCTAACACTAATCCAGAGCCTAACCCAAACCCTAACCCTATTACTAGTCCTAACTCTAACCTTCGTTCTAGTTCTAACCCTAACACAAACCCAAACCCTAACCCTGACACTTATTCTGACCCTAACATGGACCATAGGTCTAAACCTGACCCTAACCCAAAAGAGGACACTAATCCTATACTTAAACCTAAACAAGTAATCCTATACTTAAACCTAAACCTAACACTAGCCCTAGACCTAAACCTAATCCTAAATCTAATCATTACTCTAGCCCTAGACCTGAACAACAACCTAGTCCTAGCCCTAACAATAACACTTAACCTAACCCAAACACTAACCCAAACCCTAGACCTAACCCTAAGTGGTAATTCTCACACTAAAACCAATACTAACTCTAACCTGAACACTGGCCCTGACCCTAACATAATCCTAGCTCCAAAGCTCACCCTAAACCAAAACCTAACCCTAACACTAGACCTAGCCATAACCCTAACCCTAAAACTAGCCCTAATCAAAACCCTAGCTCTTAACTACCCATGTCCCTAAAAATAGGCCTAAAACAACACAAAACCTAGCCATAATCCTAGGCTTAAACCTAGCTCTAAGTGAAACCCTAAACTAACCCTAGCCCTAACCCTAACCCTAAGCCTCGATTTAGACCTAAACCTAATTCAAAGCCTAACTTTTACCCTTAACATAACCTTAGCCCTATCTCAAGACCAAACCTAACAAGAGCACTAATCCTAACCTTAACCATAGCCCTAACCATAGCTCTAATTATATCCACTACCCAAATCTTACACCTAAACCTGGCTCTAATTTTATCCATTACCCTAACCATAATCCTAACACTAATGTTAACCCTAGGCTTAAACCTAATCCTCTCACAATTCCTAAATGTATCCATTACCCTAAAACTAACCTGAACCCTAATCCTAAGCCTATTCATTACCCTAACCCTAACTCTAACCCTAATGATAATTTGAGCCATAAACCTAAACCTTAACTTAAAAGACACATTAAGCCGTACACTGACCCTAATAATAGAGATAGCTGTAAACTTGACCCTTACCCTAAATCTAACCCTTACACTAGACCTAACCATAAACATAACCCAAAACCTATCCCTAACTGTAACCCTAGACCTGACATTAGTCCTAGCCCTAATCCTAGCACTAACCTTAATACAAACACTAGCTCTCATCCTAGCCCCAAACATAGCCTTAGTCTTAACCTAACCCTAATTCTAACCCTTTCCCTAGCCCTAAACCTAGTTATAGTCCCATCACTTACCCTAAACCAAACCCAAATTCTAACCCTAACACTAACCTAGCCCTAACATTAACCCTAGGACTAACTCTAACACTAACCCTAGCCCTAATCCTAAATCTATCCCTAAACCTAGCTTTAAGACTAACTATAACTCTCGCCCTAGCCCTAGCCCTAATTCTAACCCTATCACTTACCATAACTTATTCCTAGCCCTAAGCCTGGAATAACCCTAGTCCTAATCTTACACCTTGCCCTAATCCTAGATCTAAACATAACTCTAACCCTAATTCTACACCTAAACCTAACCCTAATACAGGCCTAACCCTAAAGCTAATCCTAAAACTAGCCCTAACCATAGGTTTAGCCCTAAAACAAAACTGAGCCATAACACTAACCCTAAACTTTTACCTCAACAAAACTCTAACCTTATATCTAGCCCAAAGCCTAGCTCTAATTTGAGTTCTAATCTTGACCAAAACCTACCCCTAAACCTGTCTCTGACATTAACACTAACCCTACCTCTTAACATCACCATAAACCTAAACCTTACCCTAACACTAGACCTAGTAATAACCCTAATTCTAAAACTATTTCTAACCATAACCCTAGATCATACATTAGCCATAACCTTAAAACTAATGCTAACCAAAACCTAGCCCAAATCTGAGACCTAAACCTAGCTTTCATCCTAACCCTAACCCTAACACTAGCCCTAACCCTAACCTGAACCCTAGCGCTAACTCTAGCTTTATCCTTAACCTTTACTCTAGCCAAACCCCAACCCTAATGCTAACCCTAGTCCTAAAACTAATCCTTAGTGTAACCCAAACCCTAACCGTATTACTAGTCCTAAACCTATCCCTCAATCTTGTTATAACCATAACCCAAATTCTAACCCTAACCCTGACCCTATTCTGACCCTGAACCTAAACCAAATCCTAACACTAGCCCTACCCATAACCCTATATCTAACTTTAACCCTAACAGTAGCCCTAGATTAAACCTAATCCTAAATCTAGCCATATCTTTAATGAAGACCTAAACAAAAACCAGGCCCTAGCTTTAATCATAACCCTTAACCTAAGCCAAACACTAACTTTACCTCTAGACCTAATTAATCCTAATTCTTGCTCTAGCCCTAACCCTAACCCTAATCCAAACACAGACACTAACACTAACACCAACCCTAGCTTTAAAACTGACCCTAACCGAAACCTAAACCTAAACCTAACACTAGACCATAAACATAACTCTTACATTACCAAAGCACTAAAACTAACCCTAACCTAACACAAAACCTAGCCCTTATCCTAGGCCTAAATCTAGCCCAAAGTGTAACTTTAACCCTAACCTAACCTTATCCCTTACCCTTAGCCTAACCCTCACTTTAACCCTAACCCTCGCCTTCAAACTAACCCTAGATAAAACCCAAAACCGAACGCTAAACATAACCATAGCCCTATCCCTAAACCTAATCCTAATCCTAGCCCTAATCATAATGTTGACACTAACCCTAATACTATCTCTAAAATTATCCATTACCCTAAACCGAAACTTAACCCTAATGATAACACTAGCTCTAATCCTAATGTAATCGTAATCCAAGAACTAACCCTAAACCTAACCCTCATCGTAGCCTTAACCCTAGATAAAACCCTAACCCTTACTCTAACACTAACCCTAAGCCTAAGACTACCCCTAACCCTAACCCAACATCTACCCCTATCCATTAACCTAACTCTAAAATTAACCTTAGCCCTAAACCTAACAGTAACCCTAACCTTAACCATAAATCTAACCCTAGACATAATTCTAAACCTAAACCTCACCCTAGGTCTAACCCTAGCTCAAAACCTAACCTGTATTCTAACCCTAACCCAAAGCCTAACCCTAGCCCTAGCCCTAACTATAACCCTAACTCTAGCCCTAATCCTATCCAAATCCTTATCCCTAACCCAGGCTCTAATGCTATTTATTATCCTAACAATAACCCTAACCCAAATAATGACCTTAGGCCTAACCCTAACCCTATCACTAAATCTAACCCTTCCAATTACCCTAATTTAACCTGAATTCTAAACCTAAACCTATACATTAACCTAACTCTAATTCTAACCTTAATGCTAATTTGATCCGTAACCCTAATAATTAACCTAACACAAACCCGAAACCTGACCCTGATCCTAAAAATACACCTTACTCTAAATTTAACATTAGATTTAGCCATGAACCTAACCATATAACTATCCCCCTAGCCATAACCCTAAACCTGACATTATCCAGATCCCTAAACTTGCCATAACCCTAACACTAACCCTCCCCTCATCCTAACACCAAATCTAGCCTTAATCCTAACACAAACCTAACCCTAGGCCTAAACTTAATTCTAATCATCGCCCTAGCCCTAAACCTAGCTATAACCCCTCCCTTCCACTAACCCTAATGCTAAACCTAATCCTAAACATAGCCCTAATCCCAGGCCTAACCCTAACACCAATCCTAGACATATTCCTAGCCCTAATTTAGCCCTAAACTTAACCCTAACCCTATCCTTAAGACTAACTCTATCGTCCTAGCTCTATACATAGTTCTAACCCTTGCCCTTACTGTAACCCAAACACTAGACCTAACCTTAGCCCTAACCCTAGCCATTGCCCTATTCCTAGAATTAACAATAACTTTAATGTACCCCTAAGCCTAAACTCACTCTATCACTAGGAATAACACTAACATTAATCATAAAACTACACTTAACTTTAGTCTTAGTCCTAAAACATAACGAGCCATAGCACTAACCCTAACCCTTAACTTAAACCAAATCCAAACCCTACATCTAGTCCTAAGCCTACCCCTAATTCGAGTCCTATCCCCAACCCTAAAACTAACCTTGACCCTGACTCTGAACCTAAGAGTAACCCTAGCTCAAAATGTCACCCTGAACTTAACCTAACCATAAAACTAGACTTAGCCCTAACCGTAACCCTAAAATTAGCCCTAATCATAACCGTAGTTCTTACATTAGCTGTTTCCCTAACACTAGCCCTAATGTAACCCAAAATCTAGCCCTAATGCTAGCCCCAACCCTAGATTGAACCCTGACTCTAAACCTAAACCAAGTCCTAAATCTTATCCTAAACCTAACCCTAAAATTATCACTAACCATAACACTAACACTTAACCATAACCCTAGGCCTAACCTTAGCTCTAATCCTATCCATTACTCTAACCCTAACCCTAACCCTAATCCTAACCCTAATTATAACCCTTGGCCTAACCCTAACACATTCGCTAACCCTAACCTATACATTACCCTAAAGATAACCCTAACCCTAAACCTAACCAAACACTAAACCTAGACATAATACTAACACAAAACTAGCCCTAAATGTAAGCCTAGTTCTTACATTAGCCATAGTCTAAAGCTAACACAAAACCTAGCCTAGATCTAATCCAAGATCTAAACCTAGCTTTAACCCTAACCCTAGCCCTAACCCTAACCCTAAACCTAACCTTAGCCCTAACACTAGCGCTAACCCTATCCCTTGCAATAAGCCAAACTCTAACCCTAAAGCTACCATAGTCCTAAACCTAATTCTTAGCCTAATGCAAAACCTAACTCTATTACTAGTCCTAATCCTAATCCTCAATCTAGCTCTATCACTATCCCAAATCCTAACCCTAACCCTGACCCTTATTCTGACTCTAACACTAACCATAGGTCTAAACCTGACCCTAACCCTAAACCGACCCCTAACATTTGCACTACATGTAACCCTATAACTAAAACTTACCCTAACAAAATACCTAGACCTAAAGTTAATCCTTTATCTAGTGATAACTCTATGCCAAGCCCTAAATAAAATCTTAGTCCTAGCCCTAATAATAACCCTTAACCTAACCCAAACACTAACCCTACCCCTAGCACAAACCCTAGTCCTAATGCTGGCCCTAACAATAAACCTAACCCTAAACCAAACACTGACCCTTAAACTAACACATACCCTAGCTTTAAAACTTATCCTAACAAAAAACATAACCCTAACACCAGATCTTGCCATATCACTAACCGTGAAACTATCCATCACCGTAGGCCGAAACCTACCTCTAACTTTATCCATTACCCTAACCCTAACCTTAAGCCTAATGCTAACCCTAGCCCTAACCCTCACACTGACTCTCACTCTAATCCTCATCCTAGTCCAAACTCTAGCTCAATACCTAATCCTTAAACTTAACCTAACCCTAACACTAACCCATGGCTTAAACCTAAACCTAACCTTAAACCTAGCCCCAATCCTAACCTTAACCCTATACCTAACCCGAGCTCTAAGCCTACCCATTACCCTAACCCTAACCATAAACCTGATGATAACCCTAGCCCTTACCCTAAATCTACCCTAACCCTAACCCTAGACATAACCATAAACCTAACCCTTGCCATAGAGCTAACCCTTGCTTAAACCCTAAACATTCCCTAAATCTAACCCTAAGCCTATCCCTAATCCTAACCTTAAGCCAAAACCTGACCCTAACTCTAACTCTAACTCTAACATGAAACCAAACCCTATCTAATACCCTAAACCTAATGATAACCCTAGCCCTAACCTTTACACCAACCTTGACCCTAACCGTATCTATAACCTATACCTAACCCTAATCCTAACCCTTGCTCTAGTGCTAACCCTAGCTCAAACTCTAAACCATATCCTAAACCTGAACCTAACCATAACACTAGGCCTAACACTAACTCTTGCCCTAATAAAAACCATAACCCTAGCCCTAACCCTATCCATTATCCTAAGGAAAACCATAACCCTAAGGCTAACCCTAGGCCTAACCCTAACCCTTTTGCTAACTCTAAACCTATCAAATACCCTACACCTAACATGATTCCTAAACCAAAATCTATCATTACCCTAAGCAAACCCTAATGCTAATTCAAGCTCTAAACCTAAACCCTAATCTTAACCAAACCCCAAACCTAATTCTAACACTAATAATACCCCTAGCTCTAAACCTGACCCTTACCCTAAACAGAACCCTTACACTAGACCTAGCCTTAAATCTAACCCTCAGTCTATCTCTAACTTAAGCCTAGACCTGACACTAGCCCTAGCACTAATTCTTGACATAACCCTAAAACAAACCCTAGCCCTCATCTTATCCCTAAACCTAGCCTTATTACTAAACCAAACCATAACTCCAGCCCTAATTGAAATTCTAACCTTCAACCTAGCCCTACAACTAGCTCTAAACCCATCCATTCCCCTAAACCTAACCCTATCCCTAAACCTAAACCTAAGCCTAAAACTATGCCTAACCCTAACACAAATGCTAGACTGAATCCTAGCCCTAATTTAGCCATAAACCTAACCTAACCCTAGCCCTAATACTAACTATAACTCTGGCCCTAGTCCTATTTTTAGCTCTAACACTATCCATTACCATAATTCTATCACTTACCTTTACATTAGCCCTAACCCTAGCCCTATCCCTAATCCTATATCTAACCCTAACTCTAAATCTAACCCTAACCCTAAGCTAAACCTCTCACTAACACAAGCCATAACACTAATGCTAATCCTAAAACTAGCCCTAGCCCTACAAAACAACCGAGCCATTGCCCTAACCCTAACCATTAACATAAACCAAGACCTAAGCTTACACCTAGCCCTAAACCTAGCTCTAATTCAAATCCTATCCCTAACTATAAAACCCTAACTCTGAATCTGACCCTTACACTAACCCTAGCTCTAAACATCACTCAAAACCTAACCCTAAACCTAGCCCTAAACCTAACACTAAAACTAGTTCTAATCATAACCCTAGTTTTTACATTAGCTGTAGCCCTAAACCTAGTGCTAACCTAACCCAAAACATATACCTAATCAGAGCCCTAACACTACCTTTAACTGTAATCATAACCCTCATTCTAGCCCTAACCCTTACCCTAAACCTAATCCTAACCCAAACTCTTGCCATAACCCCAAACCTAACCCTAGCCTTAATCCTAATCATAAACCTAGCCCTAACCCCAGCTGTAACCCTATCCATTACCCTAATCCTCATCCTAACACTAATGCTAACCCTAGGATAACCCTAAACCTATTCCTAACCCTAAAACTATACATTACCCTAATCCTAACCGGAACCCTAAATCTAACCATATCCATAAACCTAATCCTAACCTTAATAATCTTAACCCCAAAACTATCTTTAACCACAACCCTAGACCTGACATTAGCCCTAGCCCTAATGAATCCCTCACCCTAAAAATACTCTAGCCCTAATCCTAGCCCTAATTTTAGCCTTAATCCTAAACCTAACCCTAACCATAGACCTAACCCTTATTTTAATCCTCACCCTAGTTTTAAAGATAGGTATAACATCATACATAACCATAACCATAACCATAACCTAGTCATAAACCTAGGCTCAGCCTTAATACTAACCCTAGCTCTAATCCTAGCCACAATTAAGCCCTAATTCTAACCCTAAATCTAACCCTAAGACTAAGACTAACTCTAACTCTCACCCTAGCCCTATGCCTAGTTTTAACACTATCCCATATGATAACACAAACCCTAGACCTAACCCTAGGCCTAAATTTCGCTGTAGCCCTAAAACTAGATCTAACCTAAACTCTAAATCTAACCTTAACCCTAAGCCTAAACCACACCCTAACACTACACCTAGACCTAACCCTCTCCCTAATTTGAGTCCTAACCTTAAACATAGGAATAATACTAACCCTGACTCTGACCTTAACACTAACCCTAGCTCTACACATCACCCTATCCCTAAACCTAATCCTAACACTAGACCTCGCCCTAAACTTAACCCTAAAACTAGCCCTAATCGTAATGCCAGTACTGAAATTAGCCATAGCCCTAAACCTAACACAAAACCTAGCCCTAATCCAAGGCCTACCCCTGGCCCTAACCCTAACCCTATCCCTAGTTCTAATCCTAGCTCTAACCCTATTTTTTACACTTAGTCAAACCCTCACCCTATTGCTACCCTAGTCTTAAACCTAATTCTATTCCTTTCACAAACCCTAACTCTATAACTAGTCCTAACCCTAGCCCTCATTCTAGCTCCAAACATAACCAAAACCCTAACCCAAACGCTGACCCTTATTCTGACCCTAACACTAAACCTAGGTTTAAACCTGACCTTAATCCTTATCCGAAACCTAACACTAGCCCTACCAGTATCCTGAACCCTAAACCTAACAATAACACTAGTCCTAGACCTAAACCTAATCCTAAATATAGCCATAACCCTAGCCATAGCCCTAAAAATAACCCTTCACCTTAACCAAACACTAACTCTACCCCTAGACCTATCCCTGGTCTTTATTCTGGACCTAACCCTAAACCTAATCCTAACCTGAACCCTGACACTTACCCTAACAAAAAACCTAGCTCTAAACCTTATCCTAACCCAAATAACTAACTCTAACACTAGACAAACTCTAAATATAGCCATAACCATAACTCAAGCTCTTACATTATCCATATACCTAACAGTAGTCTTAACCCTCACACAAAACCTAGCCCTAATTGCAGCCCTAAACCTAACCCTAAGCATAACTCAAAACTCTGACCCTTACACTAACCCTAGCTCCAAACATCACTCAAAACCTAAACCAAAACCTAACCCTAGACCTAGCCATAACTAATATAGCCATAACCCTAACCCTAACCATCGTTTTAGCCCTAACCCTAGCTCAAACCCTCAAACGTACCCTTAACATAATCCTAGCCCAAACCCTAAACCTCACCCTAATTCTAGCCCTAATCCTAACTGTAACCATAGCCCAAACCCAAGCTCTAACTCTATCCATTACACTAACCATAACTCTAAAACTAATGCTAACCCTAGCCCTAAACCTAACCCTAACCCTACCCAGCCCAGATGGTGACCATAATACTCGCCTTAGCCTTAAACAAAGCTCGATACCTAACCCTTACACTTAACCTAACATAAACCCTAACCCAAGGCCTAACCCTAAACCTAACCCCAGCCCTAATCCTAACCATAACCCAAGCCCTAACCCTACATCATACTATACCCATTACCCTAAACCTAAACTTAACCCAAATGGTAACACTAGACCTAAAGCTAAACCTACCCTAACCCTAAACATAAACCTAACCCTAGAACTAACAGTGAGCCTAATCCTAACTCTAAATCTAAGCTAGCTCAAACCCTAACCCTAATTCTAAACCTAAACCTAAGGCTAATCTAAACCTAACCCTATCTTTAACCTGACATCTAAACCTATTACCCTTACCCTAATGATAACTCTATCCCTAACCATAAGACTAACCATGACCATCACCCTAGAACAAACCCTAAATTAACCTTAGCCGTATTAAAAATCCTAGCTCAAACCCTAAACTGTACCTTAAACCGAATCCTAAGTGTAACCCTCACCCTAACCCTAACTCTAGCCCTATTCCTAAACATAACCATAGCCCTAACCCTAGGTCTGACACTATAAATTACCCTAACAATAACCATAAACCTAATGCTAACCCTAGGCCTAATCGTAAACCTATTACAAACCCTAACCATATCCATTACCTTAAAATTAACTTGAACCATAAACCTATCACTATCCATTACCCTAACCCTAATTCTAAGCTTAATGCTAATTTGAGCCTTAACCCTAAATCTTAACCTAACCCAAACCCGAAGCCTGACCCTAACCCTAATATACCCCAGCTCTTAATCTGACCCTTTCCCTAAATGTAATACTTTAATTTGACCTAGCCATAAACCTAACCCTAAAAATATCACTAAATATAAACCTAGACCTGACATTAGTCCCAGCTTCAATTCTTGCCCTAAACCTAACACAAAACCTAGCCCTAATCCTAGCCTTAAATCTAGTCTTGATCCTAAACCTAACCATAACTCTAGCAATAAACCAAAAGCTAATCATAAAACTCCCTAAGCCTAACCATATCACTAAAACAAAACCGAGCAACATGCCTAACACTAACCTTAACTTAAACCAAACACTAGCACTACACTTGATCTAACGCTAGCCCTAATTCGAGTTCTAACCATAACCTTAAAACTAACCCTGACCTGACTGATATCCTAACACTAATCCTAGCTATAAATATCACCCTGATCTTAAACCTAACCCTAACACTTGACCTACCCCCTACCTCTAACCCTAATTGTATCCCTAGTTCTTATATTAGCCTTTGCCCTAACTTTAGCCTTAAACCTCACACAAAAACTAGCCCTAATCTGAGCCCTAAACCTAGCTTTAACACTAACAATAAACCTAACCCTAGCCCTAACCCTATGCCTTATCCTGAGAAAAACCTCAACCCTAAAGGTAACCCTAGACCTATCCCTAATCCTTAGGCTAACCAAATTCTAACCCTATTATTAGTCCTAACCCTAGATCTCATTCTATCTCTAAATGCTATCCGAAACCCTAACCCTAACCCTGACCCTTATTTTGATCATAATATAAACCCGAGATCTAAATCTGACCTTAACGCTAAACTAAATCCTAACACTAGTCCTACTTGTAACCTAATACCTAAACCTAACCCAACCACTAGCTCTAGATCTAAACCTAATCCTAGATATAGCCTGAACTCTAGCTCTAGAACTAAACAAAATCCTTGTACTAGCCCTAACAAAAACCTTTACCTAACCCAAACACTAACACTACACCTAGATTTTAACCTAGTCCAAATTCTGGCTTTAACCCTAACTTTAACTCTAACCAAACAATGACCCTGCCTTTAACACTAAACCTACCTCTAAACCTGAAAATAACCAAAACCTAAACCTAATTCTAGACCCAGCCATAATTTTAACCCTAAAACTAGCCTTAATCATAACCCTAAATCTTACATTACCCATAGCCCTATCACTAGGTCTAAACCTAACACTAAACATAGAGCTAATTTTAGCCTAAACCTAGCCATAAGCATAACCCTAAACCTAACACTAGTCTTACACCTAAACCTAGCCTACACCTTAGTCTTAAGATAGCTCAAAGCCTAACTCTTAACCTAAATATAAACCCAGACATATCCCTAACTCTCACCCTAACCCTAGCCCAAATCCTAAACTTAACCAATCCCTAAACCTAGCTCTAAACCTACCCATTACCCTAAACCTAAAACTAAACTTATTGATAATCCTGGCCCAAACCCTAATGTTAACCCTAACCCTAACTGGAATACTAAACATAGACATAACCCTAAAATTAACACTCAATAGCCCTAACTCTAGATCAAACCATAAACCTAATCATAAACCTAAAAATAACCATACCTCTAATTCTAACCATATCACTAATTCTAACTCTAAACCAAAAGCTAAACCTAACCTAACCTTATCCGTTACTTTAACCCTAACCCTAACGTTAATGATAACCCTAGCCCTAACTCTAACCCTAACCCTAAACCTACGGTAATCCTATCCCTAGACCTAACCCTAAAACTAGCCCTAACCCTAGCTCAAAACCTAACCTTTATGCTAAATTATAATCCTAACCCTAACCCTAGTTCTAAAACTAACTCTAACCCTAATGCAAGACATATTCCTAACCATAACTCTAGTTCTAACCTAAGCTCTAACCATATCAATAACCCTAACCATAACTCTTACTCTAATGCTAACCCTAAGCCTAACCCTAGCCCTACCACTAAAGCTAAATGTATCAATTACCCTAAACCATACCTTAACCTTAAAACAAACCCTAACTATACACTAACACTAATGCTAATGCTAATTTGAAGCATAAACCTAAATCCTTACCTAAGCCAAATCCTAATCCTAATAATTCCCTGAGCTCTCAACCTGACCTTTCCCTAAACCTACCTTTTACACTAGATGTAGACATAAGCCTAACCCTAAAATTATCTTTAACCATAAACCTAGATTTGATATTATCCCTAGCACTAATCCTAGCCCTGAATCTAAAACAAACACTAGCCTCATCCTAGCCCTAAACTTAGCCTTCATTATAACCCTAACCTTAACCCTAACCCTAACCCTAACTCTAACACTCACCCTACTTCTAAACCTAGATATAATGCCATTCTTTATCCTAAACTTAAACCTAACCTTATACCTATTGCTAGGCCTAAGCTGAACACTAACCCTAGCCCTAATTCTAGCCCTAATTTAACCCTATCCCAAACCCTTACTCTAATTTTAGCCCTATCACTAACTCAAATTCTCACACTAGCCCTATTCCTAGTACTAAACCTATCCCTTACCATAACACTAACCCTGGCACTAATCCTTGCCCTATCCTTAATCCTAGCCTAATCCTAGATCTAAACCAAACTATAAATTTAACCCCAACCCTAAGCCTAAGCATAACACTAACACTAACCCTAACACTAATACTAATTGTAAAACTAGCCCTAACTTTAAGACTAAAACAAAACCGAGCAATAGAACTAACCCTAAACCTTAACTTAAACCAAACCTTAAACTACTACCAGAACTAATCCTAGCCCTAATCGAGTCCTAACCCTAACCTTAAAACTAATCCTGACCCTGACTCATATCCTAACACTCACCCTAGCTCTAAATATGACATTAACCTTAAACCAAAACCTAAGAGTAAACCTAGCCCTAACTTGAGTCCTAACTCAAACGCAAAAACTAACCCTGACCCTGACTTCTATCCTAAAAATAACTCTAGCTCTAAATATCACCCTAACCTTAAATCTAACACTAACACTAGAACTACCCCTAACCCTAACCCGAAAATTAACCCTAATTGTAACCCTGGTTCTCACATTACCTGTTGCCATAACCCTAGCCCTAACACTAACATAAAAACTAACCCTTATCCAAGCCCTACACCTAGCATTATCCCTTACCCTAACCCTACCCCTAACAATAGCTTTAACCCTATCCCTAATCCTAAGAAAAACCCTAACCCTAATGGTAACCCTAGACCTATCCCTAATCCTCAGCCTAATCAAAACTCTCACCATACTAATAGTGCTAAAACAATACATAGAGCGGATTCTACGCCTAAATGTAGCCCTAAGAGTAAACCCAACCCAAACCCTAGCCCTAACACTAACCCTAAACCTAACCCTAGCCTTAGTCTTAAACCTTACTCAAAGCCTAACCCTTACCATAAATATAAACTTAGACCTATACCTTAATCTAACCCTATGCTAGCCATAACCCTAAACTTAACCCTATCCCCAAACCTAGCTCTAAACCTACACCTTATCTGAGCTTACAACTAACTGTAATGATAACCCTAGCCTTAACCCTAACCGTCACCCTAACCCTAACCAGAAAACTAACAATAGACCTAACCCTAAAACTAACACTCACCATAGCCCTAACCCTAGCTCAAAACCTAATCAGTACCATAAACCTAAATATAACCACAGCCTTAACATTAACCTGAAAACTAAATCTAACCCTAAACCTAAACCTAAACCTGCATGTAACCATATCCATTACCATAATCCTTATCCTAACCCTAATGTAACCCTAGCCCTAACCTTAACCCTAACCCTAAATCTACCATAATCCTGTCTCTAGACTTTAGGATGAACCTAATCCTCGAGTTAACTCTAGCACTAACAGTAGCTCAAACCCTAGCGCTTACCCTAAACATAACCCTAGCCCAAACCCTAACCTCAAACCTAGCCTTAATCCTAACCATAACCATAGCCCAAACTCTAGCTCTAACTCTATCCATTACCCTAAACATAACTCTAAACCTAATGCTAAACCTAACCCTAACCCTAACCCTAATCCAAAATCTATCACTATCCCTGATTCTAACCTGAAGCCTTAACCTAGCCCTAACATTAACGTAATCCCTGACCCTTACCCTTAACCTAACCTTAAGAAAATGATAAGCCTAACCTAACCCTAACCCTAAGCCTAGCCCTAACCCTAAACTTAAAACTAGACTTAACCTTAGCTGTGGCCCCACCAATTACCCTAACCCTAACCATAAACATCATGATAACCTTAGCCCTAAACCTAAACCTACTCTAACCCTAACTGTAAACCTAACTCTAGACCTAACCATAAACCTAACCCTTGCCATAGTCCTTAACCTAGCTCAAACTCTAACAATTATGCTAAACTTAACACTAACCCTAGTCCTAAAATTAAAACTAACCCTAACCCTAACCCTATATCTAAACCTGTACATTTACTTAACTGTAATGATAACCCTAATCCTAACCCTAAACCTAATCCTAAACCTAACCATATCCTTAGCACTAACCCTAGCTCAAACCCTAACCCATAACCTAATCCCAACCCTAGCCTTAACCCTAAACCTAACCCTAACTCTAGCCTTAATCTTAAACATAACTCTAGCCCTAAACCTAGCTCTAACCCTATCCATTACCCTAATGATAACCATAAACCTAATGCTAACCCTAGGCCTAACCCTTACCCTAACACTAGCCCTAACAATAACACTAATCCTAAAATGAGCCCTAATATTGTTCAACCCCTAAAACAACCAAGCCATAACCCTAACCCCAACCCTTAAACTAAACCAAAACCTAACCCTACACCTAGCCCTAACCTTAGCCCTAATTCCAGTCCTAACCTAACCCTAAAACTAACCTTGAGCCTGATTCTGACCTTTCACTATCCTTAGCTCTAACATCACCCTATAAGTATACCTAACACTAAAACTAGAAATAGCCCTAACCATGACCCTAAAAGTTGCCCTAATCATAACTCTTGTTCTTACATTAGCCGTACCCCTAATACTAGCCCTAACCTACCAAAAATCTATCCCTAAACTGAGCCCTACACCTTGTTTTAACCCTAACCCTAACCCTAGCCCTAACCATTTCCCTAAAACTAACACTAGCCCTAAAACTGGCCCTAACCCTAAACCTAACCCTAGACTTAATCCTAACCATAATCCTACCCCTAACTCTACCTCTAACCCTATCCATTACCCTAAATATAACCCTAACCCTAATGCTAACCCTAGACCTAAATTAACCCTAATCCTAAACCTATACCTGACACTAACCCTAACCGTCGCCCTAGCCCTAACCATAGCTCAAACCCTAACACTTACCCTAAACCTAACCCTAATACTAAAACTAGGCCTAACCCTAACATTAACCCTAGCCCCAATCCTAACCATAACTCTAGCCCTAAACCTATCCATTACCCTAAACATAAGTCTAACCCAAACATAGCTCTAACCCCACCCATTACCCTAACCCTAACTATAAACCTCATGATAACACTAGTAATAACCCTAAACCTACACTAACCCTAACTGTAAACTTAACCCTAGTCCTAACCCTAAACCTACACTTAACCTAACTGAAAACCTAACCCTAGACCTAACTATAAACATAACCCTTGCCATAGTCCTAATGCTATATCAAATCCTAACAGTTACACTAAACCTAACACTAACCCTAGTCCTACACCTAAATCTAACCCTGTCCATTTAGGCCTAAGTCAAAACCTATGGCTAACACTAACCTTATCCTTATCTAAACCTAATCTGAACACTAAATTTAACCCTATCATTTACTCTAACTCTAACCCTAAACCTAACCTGAATGCTAATTCGAACCCTAAAACTAAACCAAACATAACCTAAACTCTGGGCAAGACACTGACTCTAATAACACACCTAGCTCTAAACCTGATACTTACCCTAAATATAAACCTTAAACTAGACCTAGCCATAAATCTAACCCTAACAGTATTCCTAACCATAACCCTAGACCTGACATTAGGACTCTACCTAATTCTTGCCTTAAAACTAACACAAAGCAGAGCCCTCATTCTAGCCCTAAACCTAGACCTAGCCCTAACCCGAACCCTAACCCTAGCCAAAACCCTAATTTCAACCCTCGCCCTAGTTCTGAACCTAGGTATAACCACATCCTTTCCCCTATCCCTAACCCTAACACTATCACTAATACTAACCCTAGCCCTAACCCTAGGCCTAATCTTAACACTAACCATAGCTCTAATCCTAGCCCTAATTTATTGCTAAGTGTAACCCTAACTCTAACCCTAGCTCTAATAATAACCCTAACACAAGCCCTAGACCTATATCTAGTACCAAGCTTATCTATTGCCTAACCCTAACACCAGCCCTAACCTTAGTCCTAATCCTAGCCATAGTCCTAAACCTAGAACTAACCCTAACTCTATATCTAACCCTAACTCTAAGCCTAAACCTCACCCTAACATTAGCCCTAACTTTAATTCTAATTTGAAAACTAGCCCTAACCCTAGGCATAGCCCACAAACAAAACTGAGCTATAGATCTAATCCTAACCCTTAACCTAAACGAAATCCTAATGCTACACCTAGTCCTAGCCCTATCCCTAAAACTAATATTTACCCTGAGTCTGACCCTAAAACTAACCCTATCTCTAAACATCACCCTAACACTCATCCTAACCCAAACACATGATCTAGCCCTAGTCCTAACCCTAAAACTATCCCTAACCGTAAAGCTAGTTTTACATTAGCCACAGCCCTAACTCTAACACAAAACCTAGCACTAATTTGAGCCTCAACAATAGCTTTAACACTAATCCTAACCCTAACCCTAACACTAACCCAAACCCTAGCTCTAAATCTATTCCTTACCCTAAGCCAAACTCTCCCTTAATGCTACCCAAGTTCCAACCCTAATCCTTAGCTTACTCTAAACTCTAACTCTATTACTAATCCTAACCCCAGCCCTCATTCTATCTCTAACCATAACCCAAAGCCTAAGCCTAAACCTTACCCTTATTCTGACCCTAACACTAACACTAGGTCAAAGACTGACCTCAACAGTAAACTGAAACTTAACACTAGCTCTACCAGTAAACCTATACCTAAAACTAACCATAACACTATCACTAGACCTAAACTTAATCCTAAATATAGCCATAACTCTAGCCCTAGTCCTAAACAAAAACCTAGCCCTATCCCTAAAATAACCATTAACCTAACGCAAAGGCTAATCCTAGCCCTAGACATAACCCTAGTTCTAATTCTGGCCCTTACCATAAACCCAATGCTAACCCAAACACTGACACTTACCCTAACACAAACCCTAGCTCTAAACTTTACCCTAACCCAAAACTTAAACCTAACACTAGACATATGTATAACCCTAGCCATAAAAACTAGCCATAACCATAACCCTAGCTCTTACATTAACCATAGCCCTAACACTAGCCATAACCTCACACAAAACCTAGCCCTAATATAAGCACTAAACCTAGACCTAAGCATAACCTTAACCCTAACCCTAGCACAAACCCTAAATCTAATGCTTGCACTAGCCCTAACCCTAGCTCAAACTATAACCCTCACTTTAAACATAACCCTAGGTCTAAACTTAAACCTAAACCTATCCCTAATCCTAAGTGTAACCATAGCCAAAATTCTAGCTCTAACTTTATCCATTACCTTAAACATAACCCAAACCTTAATTCTAAACCTAGCCCTAACCCTAACCCTAACCCTGACCCTAACCGTAGCTCTGATTCTAACCCTAACCCTCACCCTAGCCCTAACCCTAGCTCAATCCCTAACACTTACCCTAAACCAAACCCTAAAACTAACCCTAAGAGTAACCCAAATCCCAGCCCTAATTCTAACCTTAACCTAAGCCCTAACACTTGCACTAAACCAATTCATTACTCTAAACATAAGTCTAAACCAATTGCTAACCCAATGCCTAACCCTAACCCTATCCCTAAACCTAACTCTATACATTACTCTAAACCTAACCTGAACTGTAAACCTAACTCTATCCATTAATCTAACCCTAATTAATCTAACCCTAATTTGAGCCCTAACCTTAAACCTTAAACCAAACCAAACCCTAACCCACACTCTGAACCTATTAATAACCTAGCTCTATACCTGACCCGTACACTAAACCTAACCCTTACACTAGACTTAGAAATAAATCTATCCCTAACATTATCCCTAACCATAACCCTAGACCTGACATTATCCCTAGCCCTAATCCTAGCCCTAACCTTAACACAAATCCTAGCCCTCAATCTAGCCCTAAACCTAGACTTAATCCTAACCCAAACCCAAACTCTAGGCCTATACCTAAATATAACCCTCGCCTTAGCACTGAACCAAGCTATATAACCCCATCCCTTCCCCTAAAACTAACCCTAACTGTAGCCCTAACATTAGGCCTAACCCTTACACTAATCATAGCGCTGATCCTAGCATTATTTGAACCCTAAACTTAACCCTACCCCTAAACCTAGCCCTAAGTCTAACTCTAACTCACACTCTAACCCTATTTCTATTTATAACCCTATTCATTACTATAACCCTCACAATAGCTCTAACCTGGGCCCTAACCCTAGCCATAGCCCTAACCCTAGATATAACCATAACTCTAAATCTAATCCTAATCTTATTCCTACACCTCATTCTAAAACTAGCTCTAACACTATTGCTAATCCTAAAACTAGCCCTAATCTAAGTCCTAGCCCTAAAACAAAACCGAGCCATTACTCTAACCCTAAAACTTAACCTAAACTAAACCCTAACCCATAACTAGCCATAGCCCAAGCTCTAATTCGAGCCCTAGGCATAAAACTAACCCTCATATCCAAACACAAACCCTAGCTCTAAATATCACCTTAACCCTAAAACTAATGCTAACACTAGACCTAGCCGAAACACTAACCCTAAAACTAACCCTAATCATAACCCTAGTTCTCACATGGGCCTTAGCCAAACCCTAGACCTAACTCTAACAAAAAATAGCCCTAATCCGAGCCCTAACTCTAGATTTAACCCTAACCCTAACACACTAGACCTAACTCTAGTCTTATTCTGGCTTTCACGCTAATCCTATCTGAACACTGGCCCTGACACTAAAATTAAACCTAGCTCTAAACCTGACCCTAACCCCAAACCTAAACCTAACACTAGACCTAGTTGTAACCCTAACCCTAAAATTAGCTGTAATCAGAACCCTAGATCTTACATTGCACATAGCACTAACCCTAGGCCTAAACCTAACACAAAACTAAAATAATCCTAAACCTAATCAAGGCTTAAACTTACCCTAAGCATAACCTTCACCCTAAAAACTAACCCTCATCCTAACCCTCATCTTAGTCCTACCATAGCTCAAAGCCTAACCCTTAGCCTAAACATAACCCTAGCACTAACCCTAACCATAACTCTAACTGTCACCCTTATCCTAACCTTAAACCTAGACCTAACACTAGCTCTAACCCTAACCATTATCCTAATTCTAATCCTAACCCTAATGATAACACTATCACTTACCGTAACCAAAACCCTAACCCAAACCAAAAACCTAACCCTAAACCTAAACCTTGCCATAGCCTTAACCCTAACTCAAATTCTAACACTTACCCTAAACCAACAGCCTAAAACTAAACTTAAACCTAAACCTAACTTTAACCATAAATCTAACCTTACATCTAACCCAATCTATTACCCTAAACCTAATCCTAACCCTAATGAAAACCCTAGCCCTTACCCTAAACCTAACCCTGACAATAACACTAAACCTAACCCTCGTCCTACACCTAACCCTAGCTGAAAACCTAACCTTTACACTAAATATAACCCTAACCCTAACCCTAAGCTAGATTTACTAGCCCTAAACCAAACTCTAACCTAACTCTAGCACTAATCCTAACCTAACCCTAGGCCTAACCATGGATCTAACCCTATATATTAGCCTTATGATAACCCTAATACTAATGATAACCCTAGGCATAACCCTAACCCTTTTGCTAACCCTAAAGCTCTCCTTTGCCCTAAACTTACCCTGAAACCTAAACCTAACCCAGTCAATTACCCTAACCCTAACCTTAACCCTAATGCTCATTTGAGCCCTATCCCTAAACCTTAACCTAAAACAAACCCTAACCCTGATCTTGACCCTAAATATACTCCTAGCTGTAAACCTGACACTTAACTGAAGCCTAACACTTACACTAGACATAGACACAAACCTAACCCTAAATCTATCCTAAACTGTAACACTAGACCTGACATTAACCCTAGCCCTAATTCTAGATCTAACCCTACAACAAAACCTAGCCCTCATCCTAGCCCTTAACCTAATCTTAATCATAACCCTAAACATAACCCTAGCCCTAACCCTAATTCTAACCCTCACCCTACCTCTACCCCTAGCTATAACACCATACCTTACCCTAAAATTAACTATAACCTTAGCCCTAACACTAGGCCTAGGCTGAACACTAACCCTAGCCTAATCCTAGCCCTAACTCAGTCCTTTCCCTAAAACTAACCAAAACCCTAGGCCTAAGACTAACTCTAACTCTCTCCCTAGGCCTAGCCCTAGTTCTAACCCTATCTGTTACCATAACCATAACCCTAGCCCTAACCCTTGCCCTATAGTTAAACCTACCCCTAATCCTAGATCTAACACTAAATCCAAATATAAACCTAACCCAAAGCCTAAGCCTAACACCAACACTAGACTTAACCCTAATGCTAATCTTAAAACTAGCCCAAACCCTAAACCTAGGACTAAAACAAAACTGAGCAACAGCCCTAACCCTAATCCATAACTTAAACCAAACTCTGACACTATACCTAGACATAATCCTAGCCCTAATTTGAGTCCTAAACCTAACCTTAAAATTTACTCTAAGTCCTGACTCATATCCTACAACTTACCCTAGCTCTAAAGACAATCCTAAACTTAAATCAAACACTAAAAGTAACTCTGGTCCTAATTCAAGTAATAACCCAAACCTTAAAGCTAATCCTGACCCTTACTGATACCCTAACACTCACCCTAGCTCTAAACACAGCCCTCACCTTAAAACAAACACTAACAGTAACCCTAGCCCTAATTTGAATCCTAAACCTAACCCTAAATCTAACCCTGATGCTGACTCATATCCTATTAATAACCCTAGCTCTAAATATTACCCTAACCTTAAACCTAAACCTAACACTAGACATACTCCTAACCCTAACCCTAAAACTAACCCTAATTGTAACCCTGGCTCTTACATTAGCCAATGCCCAAATCTAGCCTTAACCCTGACAAATAAACTAGCCCTAATCCGAGCTCTAAACCTATATTTAACCCTAACCCTAATCCTAACTCTAGCACTAACCCTAGCTCTAAGGTTATCCCTTAACCCATGAAACACCCTAAATCTAATGATAACCCTAGTACTATCTCTAACCCTTAGGCTAACAAAAACCCTAACCCTATTAAAAGTCCTAACCCTAGTCCTCATTCTAGCTCTAACCCTATCCCAAACCCTAATGCTAACCCTGACCCTTATTCTTACCCTAACACCAGCAATAGGTCTAAAAGGGACCCTAACCCTAGACCAAACTCTAACACTAGACCTAGACCTAAACCAAATCCTAAATCTAGCCTTAACTCTATCCCTAAACCTAAACATAAACCTAGCACTAGCCCTAATAATAATCCTTAAATAACTCAAACACTAACCCTAACCGTAGATATAAACATATTCTGATTTCTGGCTTTAACCCTAACACTAAAACTAACCAAAACACTGACCCTGCCTTTAAATGAAACCTTTCTCTAAATCTGACTCTACCCAAAAATCTAAACCTAACACTAGACCTAGCCATAACTCTAACCCTACAACTAGCCATCAACATAATCCTACCTCTTACATTACCCATAGCCCTAACCATAGGCCTAAACCTAACACAAAACCTAGAGCTAATCCTAGGCCTAAATCAAGCCTTAAGCATAATCCTAACCCTAACCCTAGCCCTAACCCTAACCTAACTTTGCCTTAGTCCTAATATAACTTGAAGCCTAAACATTACTCTAAACATAAACCTACACCTATTCCTCAATCTAACCCTAACCCTAGCCCTAATCCTTACCTTAATCCTAGCCCTAAACCTAGCTCTAAACTTACCCATTACTCTAAACTTAAACCTAACCTTATTGATAACCCTAGGCTTAATGCTAAACCTAAACCTAACTGGAAAACTAACCCTAGACCTAACCTTAAACCTCACACTTGCCATAGAGCTAACCCTAGCTCAAACCCTAAACCTTACTAGAAACCTAAACATATCCATAGCCCTAACTCTAAGCCTAAACCTCAATCTAACATTAAACATAGCCCTAAATCTACATCTAATCATATAAATTACCCTAACCCTAACCCTATCACTAATGATGTCACTAGCCCTAATCCTAACCCAGCCCTATGAGTACTATAATCTTATCCCTAGAAGTAACCCTAAACCTAAACCTCACCCTAGCCCTAACCCTAGCTCAAAACCTAAGTCTTATGCTAAACATAAACCTAAGCCTAACCCTAGTTTTAATCCTAACCCTAACCTTAATTCAAGGCCTATTCCTAACCATAAAACTAGCCCTCAAATTAGCTCTAATCCTATCCATTATACTAACTATAATTTTTACCCTAATGCAAACCCTAGGCCTAACCTTAACCCTATCACTAACCCTAACCCTATCAATTACCCTAAACCTAACATGAACTCTAAACAAAACCCTATCATTACCCTAACCAACAACCTAGTGCTAAAACAAGCATTAACCCTAAACCCTAACCTCAACCAAACTCTAACACTGACTGTGACCCTTATAAATCTCCTAGCTATAAAGCTGATATTAACACTAAACCTAACCTTTACACTAGACATATCCATAACTCTTATCCTAAAACTATCCCCAACCGTAAGCTTAGACTTGGCATTAGCCATAGCCCTAATACTGGCCCTAAAATTAACACAAACCCCAGCCCTTATACTATCCCTAAACCTAGCCTTAATCCTAACCTTGCACCTAAATTTAGGCCTAACCCAAAAACTAACCCTAGCCCTATTCTTAGCCCTAATTTAGTCCTATTCCTAACCTAAGCCCTAACCCTAGCACTAAGACTATCTCTAACTCTCACCCTATCTCCATCCCTAGTTCTAACCCTATACCTTACTGAAACCCTAATCCTAGCCCTAACCCTAGCACTAACTCTAGCCCTATCATTAGCTCTAGGCCTAACCTATATCTAATTTTAACTCTAAATCACACCCTATCCCTAAGCCTAACCCTAACCCTAACTCTAAATCTAACTTTAACCATAGCCCTAAAACAAACTGAGCCATAGCCCTAATCCTAACCCTTAACCTAAACCAAACCCTAACCCTAACATTAGCTCTAATTCTAGTTTTAAGCTGAAAACTAGAACTAACACTGACCCTGAATCTGACCATAATACTAACCCTAGTCTAAACATCAACCTAACCCTAACCCTAAACCTAACAATAGACCTACCACTAACCCTAACTCTAAATTTAACCCTAATTGTAATCCTGGTACTTACATTAGCCTTACCCCTAACTCTAGCATTAACTTAACCAAAAACCTACCCTAATCCAAGATGTAACTCAAATTTTAACCTACACCCTAATCCTAAACCTAGCCCTAATCAAAACCATAACCCTAGCCCTAACCCTAGCTCTAAAGCTATTCATTACTGTAACCATAACCTTAGGCCTAAACGTAACACTATCCATAATCCTAAACCTATGAACTATTCTAAACCAAACCTAAACCCTAAACCTCACCCTATCATTACACTATCACTAACCATAACTCTAATTTGAGCCCTAAATTTAAACCTTAACCTATCCCAAACTTCTAACCCAGAACTTGACCTAATAATACCCCTAGCTCTAAACCTGACCCTAACCCTAAAACTAACCCTTACATTATATGTAGCCATAAACCTAACCCTAAAACTATCTTTAACCATAACCCTAGATCTGATATTAGCCATAGCCCTAATCCTAGCCCTAACCCTGAAATAAAACATAGTCATCATCCTAGCCCCAAACCTAGCCTTAATCATAACCCTAACCCTAACCATAGCCCTAATCCTAGTTCTAACCCTCACCCTATCTCTATACTTAGCTATAATGCTATTTCTTACCCTAAACTTAACCCTAACCCTAATCCTAATGCTAGGCCTAATGTGAACACTAACCCTAGCCCTAATTCTAGCCCTAATTTAAACCTATACCTAACCCTAAACCAAAACCTAGCCCTAAGACTAACTCTAACTCTAAAACTAGCCCTATCTGTACTTCTAACCCTATCTATTACCATAATCCTAACCCTAGCCCTAAACCTAGACATAGCCATTGCCTAATCGTTATTCCTGGTCCTAACCCTTGATCTAATCCTAACTCTAAATCTACCCTAACCTTAAGCCTAAGCCTAAACTTAACACTAGACCTAGCCCTAACACTAATCTTAAAACTAACCGTAACCCTAACCCTTGCAGTAAAACAAAAACTAACAATAACAGTAACCCTAAACCTTAACTTAAACCAAACCTTAGCACTACACCTAGACCTAACCCTAGCCCTAATTCGAGTCCTAATCTTCACATTAATACTAACCCTAACTCTGAATCATATCCTAACACTCACCCTAACCTTAAACAGAACCCTTATAGTAACCCTAGCCTTAATTTGAGTCCTAACCCTAACCCTAAAACTAAACCTGACCCTGACTATTATTAACCTAACTCTAACACTAGCTCTAAATTTCAACCTAACCTTCAACCTAATCCTAACACTAGAGGTTCAACCCCTAACCATACCCTAAAACTAACCCTAAAACCCTAGTTCTTACATTATCCTTTTCTCTAAACCTAGCCATAAGCCTAACACAAATCTGAGCCCCAAATCTAGCTTCAAGCCTAACCATAGCCCTGACCCTAGCTCTAATCCTATCCCTTACCCTATGCCAAACCCTAAACCTAATGCTAATCCGAATCCTAATTCTTAACCTAATTCAAATATAACCCTATTAGTATTCCTAACCCTCGTCCTCATTCTAGCTCTAACCATAACCCAAACCCTAACCCTAACCCTGACCAATACACTGACCCTAACACTAATCATAGGTCTAAAACTGAACCTAACTCTAAACCGAAATCTAACACTAGCCCCACAGGTACCCTTATACGTAAACCTAACCCTAATACTAGCCCTAGACATAAACCTAATCCTAATCTATCTATAACTCTACCATAGACCTAAAGAAAAACCTAGCCCTAGCCCTAATAAAAACACTTATCCTACAGCCAAAAACTAACCCTTCCCCTAGACTTAACCCTAGTCCTAATTCTGGCTTTCCCATTAACCATAACCCTAAACTGAACACTGACCCTAACACTAACATTAACCCTATCTCTAAACATCACCCTAACCCTAAACCTAACCCTAAAACTATATTTAGCTTTAACATTAACCATAAAACTAGCCATAATCATAAAAAGTTCTTACATTTTCCATAGCCCAAACCTATTGCAAAACCTAGCCCTAACTCAAGCTGTATCCTAGCTTTAAACCTAAAGCCAACCATAAACATAAACTTAGCAGTAACCCTAAACCTAAGCCTAACCCTAGACCTAACCCTAAGCATAATACTAGCCCTATCACTAACTCTAACCTTATCAATTACCCTAATGATAATCCTAACGCTTCTGCTAACCCTAGTCCGAACCCTACTCCTATCCCTAACCCTAACCATTAATCTATACCTAACCTGAACTCTAAACCTAAAACTATCAACCTATCCCTAACCATAATGATAACTTGAGCCTTAACCCTAAACCTTAATCTAATAAAAACCCTAAGCCTGACCCTGACCCTAATAATACCCATAGCTCTAAACCTGACCCTAACAAGAAACTTGACACTTACAATAGACCTAGCTATAAAAAAACCCTAAAAATTTTCCTAACTGTAACCCTAGACCTGACATTATCCCTAGCTCTAATACTAGTCCTAATCCTAACAAAAACTTTATACCAAATCCTAGCTACAAACCTTGCCTTAATCATAAAACTTACCCTAACCATAACCCTAGTTCTAATCCTCACCCTAGTTCTAATCCTCACCCTAGTCCTAAAAGTAGCTATAATCTCATCCCTTAACCTAAACCCAACCCTAACCCTAACACTATCCCTAGCCCTAATCCTAGGCCTAACCCTAACACTAAACCTAGTCCTAATCCCAGCCCTAATTTAGTCCTATCCCAAACCCAACCCTAACCCTAGCCCTATGACTAACTCAAACTCTCACCCTAGCCTTATACCTAGTTCTAACCCTATCCCTTACCATCACCCTAAACCTAGCCCTAAACTTAGACCTAATCCTCTCCCTATCCTTAGCCCTATCTCAAAGCCTAGATCTAAACCTAACACTAAATCTATCCCTAAACCTAAGCCTAAATCTCACACTAACACTAATCCAATCCTAACATTAATCCTAAAACTAGCCCTAACTCCAATCCTAGCCCTAAAACAAAACCATATCATAATCCTAACCCTAATACTTAACCTAAACCAAACTCTAACCTTAAACCTAGCCCTAATTTTATCTCTAATTCTAGTCCTAACCCTAACCTGAAAACGAATCCGGACCCTGACTCTGATCCTAACATTAAACCTATCTCTAAACATCATTGTAACCATAAACTTAACACTAACACTAGACGTAGCCCTAATCCTGACCCTATCACTAGCTCTAATCATAACGCTACTTTGTACATTATCCATAACCTTAACTTTAGCAATAACCTAAACCAAAAGCTATCCTTAATCCGAGTCCTAAACCTAGGTATGCTTAATATTTATTTTTTTAGTTTCGGTGGACACATCTTTATTTTATTGGCTGAGGATCGAACCCATCACCCTGTGCATGCCAGGCTAGCATGCTACTTCTTGAGCCACATCCCGGGCCGCTAAACCTAGTTTTAACCATAAACATAAATCTAACCCTAACAAAAAAAAAAAAAAAAAAAAAAAAAGCCCTAATCCTATACATAACCCTACCCCTAATCTTACGTCTAACCCTATTCATTACCCTAATGATAACCATTATGCTAACCCTAGGCCTAACCCTAACCCTATCCATTACACTAAACCACATTTAAAACCTAAACCTAAGCCTTTCATTACCTTAACCTGAAACCCTAATGATAATTCAAGCCCTCAACCTAAACCCTAACCTAACCCAAACCCTCACCTTGATCCTGACTCTAATAATAACCCCAGCTCTAAAACTGACCCTTAGTATACACCTAACCCCTACACTGGACCAAGCCATAAACCTAACACTAAATCTATCCCTAACCATAACCCTAGACCTGACATTAGCCCTAGCCCTAATAGTAGCCCGAACAATAACACAAACATTATCCCTCATCCTAGCCCCAAACCTAGCTTTAATCATAACCATAAAAATAACCCTAGCCTTAACCCTAATACTAATCATTGTCCTAGCCCTCAACCTAGCTATAAACCAATACCTTACCCTAAACATAATCCTAACTCTAACCCTAACTCAAGGCCTAACCCTAACCCAAGGCCTAATCCTAAAACTAACACTAGCCCTAATTTAGCCCTATCCCTAACCCTAATCTTAACCCTAATCCTAGACCTAAGACTAACTCGAACTCTCATGCTAGCCCTATCACTAGTTCTAACCCTATCCCTTAGCATAATCCCAAACCTAACCCAAACCTTATTCCTAACTCTTGCCCTATCCTTAGCCCTATCTCTAACCATAGATCAAAACCTAACTCTAAATCTAACCCTAACCCGAAGCCTAAGCCTAACCATTATAAATACATTTATATGTAGACTCTGTGTCTACAGATGTTGGCATCAATTATTATTTAGAGTATAGTCATTAGTTTCATAAAAGGCATACCATTTCTGGTGGTGTATAGAGAACTGAGGGTCAGGGGTAAGATGCTATGTTAAGGGGAATAGGAATGAGTGTATGTGATTAATCTAACTTAGCAACTTTTGAGGAGAACTCTAATGAATAGACAGGGGGAATTTATGGAAGAAGGTATAAATTCAAACTCCTTATCTGTATTCATAAAATTACCCTTTGTATAAATAGTAAAAGTTAGGAGGCTGATAGTGAAATAGAGAAAGAAAGAAAAAAGAAGGAAAAAGGAAAGAAAGAAAGAGAGGGAGAAAGAAAGTAAGAGCAAATAAAGAGGTGATGAGGTGAGGCCTATGCTATTCCTCTATATTATACAATTCTAGAGATTCAGTTTTTAAAGTCCAATTTCATGGACAGTTCTTGGTTTCACATATGTTGAGGTTGTGAGGACCAGAGAGGGAAGGGTAGAGGAGAATGGATGAGAAGAGCAAGAAAAGAAATGTAAAAAAAAAAAAAAAAAGTCTATCAGAACTCTGTGTTCTTTTCTTGCAGTAGATGAAGTTGTCTATTCCTAGCTTATGTCTCTGTACTCAGGGTGGTGGAGGTAGCTAGTGTGAGAGGGCTTGAGCTTCTACCTGGAGCCTCCCTACTCTTAGTCTCTGAATTGGAAACCAGGTGCCTGTACAGTTACTGTTCTGCATTGATAGCTACACCCCCAAAAAGCTTGTGAGAAAAATCTTGAGTTATCACAGCTGGAGGTAGGGGAGTTGGAAACCAGTTACCTGATAAGCTACAGAACCCAGCTTGTAGCCACGCCCACCAATAGATGGCCAATAAGGTTTTGCAAGATGGATTCCATCTATTACCCATGTATGGTGTTTGGTGAGGTTGGTGGTTCTGGAGTGACCTTGTGCTGTGTCCAGAGCTCCGTCTGTTGACTCTCAAGCAAAGCCTCTGTATTCTGTGCTGCCTTTCATCTGTACGGAGAGCACCCGTGTGGCTGAGACTGCTGTCTGCACCCAGAGAACCTACACAGCCGAGCCTACCATCAGAGTTGAGAGCATCCATGTGGCCGTAGTTTTCTTCAAATTTCTATGATACTGTCCAGGATTCATCTTTTACTTGGTCTTACTATGCTCCAAATGTTTGGGCCTTCTCGGTTCAATGGTTCACTGTCAGGAACAGTGTGTATTCTAAGGTTTCCCTTCATTATGGCTTATTGATGTGAATGAAAATTGAGCAAACAGGGTTGGCAGGAGGTGCTTGAAACTTCACACAATCAGTTCTCAGTGGGCACTCTCTGGTTTCTTTCTTTTGAATGTAGGCTAAAGATGAAGCATGTAAAAGAAACTGTATCCGAGAGCCCTTAAGGAGAAAACAGAGAAACATGTATGTACTGAAATAAGTCTCCCAAGAATTTGATTAGATTTCTTTGATACTACACAGTATTCATCTTTTAGCTTGCTCCACTAGGCTCCCCAAGATTGGCACTTCTAGGATCAATGGTTCTCTAAACAGGTAAGGGTTAGTGACGGTTAGGGTTAGGGCTAGCTTTAGAGCTACTGTTAGGGTTGGAGTTTGTTTTGTTCAAATTTCTTTGATACTGAGAAGATTTATTTTTTACCTAGCCTTACTATGTTCCCCAGTTTGGGGCCTTCTTGGTTCAATGGTTCGCTGTTGGGAATAGTTTGTTTTTAATGTCTCACTCACTTCATTTTGACCTATATGGGTAATAGAGAATGGAGCTGGAAATCAGAGTGTTGGTGCTAGCTGGTTGAATCTTCACATACTCAATCAGTTTTCTGTGGGAACTCTCTGGTTTCTTCCTTGTAAAAGTAGTGATAAGCTGAAGCATTTTATACAAGTTTATTCAAGAGCACTTTAGGAGAAAACAGGGCAATATGCATGTACTGAAATACATCCCCCAGTTATTTGGTCAGCTATCTTTGATACTGTGCAGGATTCATATATAAGCTTGCCCCACTAATCTCTTCAAGTTTAAAACTTTTGTGATCAAAGGTTCTATTAACAGGTTAGGCTTAGGGTTATGGTTAGAGTTAGTGTTATAACTAGTGTTAGGGTTAGAGTTAGTTTTTTTAACCATTTGGATACTGGGCAGGATTTATCTTTTTCCTATTCTTAGTATGCTCCCCATGATTGTGACTCCTAGTAAAAGGGTTTACTCTCAGGAACAGTTTTAATTTTCATGTTTCACTTCATTTTGCCCTACAGGGGTGAATTTAAATGGAGCTGGACTCAAAAAGGGTCTGTGCTAGCTGCTTGAAACTTCACACACTCAATCAGTTCTCAGTGCACATTTTCTCATTTGTTTTTTCTGGTATAGCCCAAAGCTGAATTAGAAAGAACCAGCTTTATCTGTGAGCACTTAAGGAGCAAGCTTCAACTTTTTTTTTTCTTGATTGCTTTGATACTGTACAGGATTCATTCTTTTCAGAGCATTAGTAGGATCCCCAAGTTTGGGCCTTCAAGTTTTGCTGGTTCACTGTCAGGAACACTTTGAATTTTAGGTTCCACTTTATTAAGACCCATAGATGTGAATGAAACTGGAACTGGAAATCAAACAGAGTTAGTACTAGCTGCTTGAAACTTCACATGCTCAATCAGCTCTCTGTGAGCACCCTCTGGTTGTTCCTTGTGAAAGTACCTTAAACTGAAGCATGAAAAAATAATTTATCCAAGAGCACATTAGGAGAAAACAGGGAAATAAGCACATACTGAAATATCTCTACCAATTATTTGGTCAGATGTCTTTTATACTGCACAGGATTCATCTATTAGCTTGCTCCACTGGGCTCCTTTATTTGGGGACTACTATGATCAATGGTTTTTTAAAAAGGTTAGGTTAGATTTAGTTTTAGGTTAGGCCTAGGGTTACAGCTAGTGTTTTGCTAGATTTAGTTTTGTTCAAATTTCTTTGATACTGGGCAGGATTCAACTTTTACCTAACCTTCCTATATTCTCTAGGTTTGGGCCTTTTGGGTCAAGGGTTTGCTCTCCTGAACAGTTTGTATTTTCAGTTTTCATTTCATTTTGACCTATGCGTTTAAATGAAAATGGACCTGGAAATCCAACAGGGTTAGTGCTAGCTATTTCAACCCTCACGCACTCAATCAGTTTTCTATGGGCATTCTCCAGTTTATTTTTTGTAAAAGTAGCCCTAAGATGAAGAATGCAAAGCAACTTTATGTGAGAGCACTTTACGAGAATACAGGGAAATATGCATTTACTCAACTAATTCCCAATTATTTGGTCAGATTTCTTTGATATTGACAAAGATTCATTTGGTAGCCTACACAACCTGGCTTCCCAAGTGTGGGACTTCTAGGATCAAAGGGACTCTAAACAGGTTAAGGTTAGTGTTAGGGTTATTGATAGGACTAGGATTAGACCTAGTGTTAAGGTAAAAGTTAGTTTTGTTTTCAAATTTCTATGATACTGTGCAGGATTCATCTTTTTTTTTTTTATTTTGACTATACTCCAATTATTTGGGCCTCCTACATAAAGGGTTTGTCTTCAGGAACAGTTTCAATTTTCATGTTTCTCTTCTTTTTGCGCTGTAGGGGTGAATGGAAATGAAGCTGGAAATGGAAAATGGTTTGGGCTAGCTGCTTTAAACTTCACACACTCCATCAATTTTCAGTGATCATAATCAGATGTTTTCCATGGAAGTAGCCCTAAGATGAAGTAGAAAGTGACAGCTTAATCTCTGGGTGCTTTAGGAGCAAGCAGAATACCCATGCAATGAAAGAGGTGAAAAATTTTTGGTTGGATTAATTTCATACTGTACAGGATTCATCTTTGACCGAGCCTTAGTAGGCTCCCCAAGTTTGGGCCTTCAAGTTTCAATGGTTCAGTGTCATGAACAGTTTGAATTTTTAGGTTTCACTTCATTATGGCCTATAGGTGTGAATGCAATGGAGCTGGAAATCAAACAGGGATTTGGTGCTAGCTGCATGAAACTTCACACACTCAATCAGCTCTCTGTGGGCACTATTTTGTTTTTCTTTGTGAAAGTACCTTAAGCTGAAGCATGAAAAACAATTTATCCATGAACACTTTAAGAAAAACAAAAAGGGAAATATGAATGTACTACAATACCTCCCCCAATTTTTCATCAAATTACTTTGATACTGCACAAGATTCATCTGTTTAGTTGTGCCTCTAGGCTCCCCAATTTTGGGACTTCTATGATCATAGGTACTCTAAACAGGTCAGAATTAGTTTATGGTTCGGTTAGATCTCGTGTTAGAGTTAGAGTGAGTTTTGTTCAAATTCATTTGAAACTTGGCATAATTAGTCTTTTACCTACCCTTACTATTTTCCCCAGGTTTGGGCCTTATCCCTTCAATGGTTTGCTATCAGGAACAGTTTGTATTGTAAGGTTTTCTTCATTTTGACCTATACGGGTAAATTGAAATGGAACTTGAAATCAAACAGGGTTGGTGCTCACTGCTTAAAACTGCACACACTCAATCAGTTCTATGTGGGCACTCTCTGGTTTCTTCCTTGTAAAATTTTCCCAAAGATGAAGCATTCAAAAACCTCTTTATCCAAAAGTAATGTTTGACACAACAGGGAAATATACATGTACTGAAATACCTCCCCAAATTATTTGGTCAGATTTATTTGATACTGCACAAGATTCATCTGTTAGCTTGCCCCACTAGGCTCCCTTAACTTGGGACTTCTATGATAAAAGTTCTCTAAACAGATTAGGTTTAGGGTTAGAGTAAGGGCTAGGTTTAAACCTAGTATTAGGGTTAGAGTCAGTTTTGTTCATGTATCTTTGATACTGGGTAGGATTCATCTTTTACCTAGTCTCACAATGTTCCCTGGTTTGGGTGTTCTCAGTTCAATGGTTTGCTGTCAGGAAAAGTTTCTATTTTAAGGTTTCACTTTATTTTGAACTATTTTGTTGAAGAGAAATGGAGCACGAAATCAAACAGGGTAGGTGCTAGCTGCTTGAAACTGCACACACTCAATCAGTTCTCTGTGGGCACTCTCTGGTTTGTTTCTTGTGAATGTTGCCTCAGATGAAGCATGCAAAGCAACTTTATCCCAAGCACTTTTGGAGAAATCAAGAAAGTATGCATGTACTGAAACACTTCCCCTCATTATTTGCTCAGATTTCTTTGATACTGTGAAGGATTCATCTGTTAGCTTGCCCCACTAGGCTCCCTTAGTTTGGGACTTCTATGATCAAAGGTTCTCTACACCAGCTAGGGTGAGTTGTAGGGTTAGGATGAAGGATAGACCTAGTGTTAGGTTTACAGTAGTTTTTTTCAAATTTCTTTGATACTAGGCAGGATTTATCTTTTACCTAGCCTTACTATGTTCCTCAGGTTTGAGCCTTCTAGGTTCACTGGTTTGCTGTCTGTATTTCAGTTTTTATTTGCGGTTTCACTTCATTTTGACCTATAAGGGTAAATGAAAATGAAGCTGGAAATCAAACAGAGTTTTTGCTAGCTGCTTGAAACTTCACACACTCAATCAGTTTTCTGTGAGGTCGCTCTGCTTTTATCCTTGTGAAAGTATCCCAAAGATGAAGCATGCAAAAACATCACTATGCAAGAGCATTTTAGGAGACAACAGGAAAATATGCATGTACTGAACTACCTCCCCCAATCATTTGGTCAGATTTTTTGATACTGGGCAGGATTCATCTGTTAGCTTGTCCCACTAGACTTCTCAACTTTGAGACTTCTATGATCAAAGACTCTCTAAACAGGTTAGGTTAGATTTAGGTTTAGTGTTAGTGTTAGAGTTTGTTTTGTTCAAATTTCTTTGATACTGGGCAGGATACATTTTTACCTAGCCTTACTATGTTTCCCAGTTTTCGTTCAGGTCTACGGATGTGTTTATGGTTAGGGTTTGGTTTAGGGTTTGAGTTATGGCTAGAGATTTCATTACACTTAGTTTTAGGTTTAGAGTAATGGATAATGATAAATTGAGGGTTAGGGTTAGGGTTAGGGTTTGGATTAGGGCTAGTCTTAGGATTAGGTTTACTGTATGTCTTAATATTTCCACTAGGGTTAGGTTTATTGTGAGGTTTAGGTTTACGGTTACATCTTGGGATACGTTTATGGTTAGAATTAGGTTTAGTGTTAGGGATTGGTTTATAATTAGGGTAATTGACAGGGTTAGAACTAAAGTTCAAGCTAGGATTAAGATTAGGATAAGAGCTAGTGTTAGGGTTATGGTTTAGGATATGTTTAGGGTAATGTTTAGGATAAGGGTTTGGCTTTGAGCTAGGGTTAGGTCTAAGGCAAGTTTTAGTGTTAGGGTTAGTGTTATGGCTAGGGTCAGGGTTAGGGTTATGCTTAAGTCTAAGTTTAGACCTAGGATTATGGTTAAGTTTTGTGTTAGGTTTAGGGCTAGTGTTAGGACTATTTTTAGGGTTAGTACTACTGTTAGGATTAAGATTAGGGTTAAAATAGTGTTAGGGCTAGGGTTATGTTTAGGGCTAGTATTAGTGTTAGGGTTAATGGCTAGGTCTAGTGTTAGGAAAAGGTTTTGGGTTAGGGTCAGGGTTAGAGATAGGTTAAAGTTAGGTAAGGTCAGTGTTCCAGATAGGTTTAGGGTTAGGGTTAGAGCCAGAATTAGGACTAGTGTTAGGTCTATATGTAGGGTAAGAGTTTAGTTTAGGTTATGGGTTATTGTTAGGGCTAAAGCTAGGATATTGTTTAGATCATGGGCTAGAATTATAGCTATATTTAGGATTAGTTTTGTGTCTAGGTCTATGTTAGGGTTAGGTATAGGTATTGGCTTACCAGTAGGGCTAGTGTTAGGGTTTGGTTTAGGGTTAGGGTCAGGTTTAGACCTAGGGTTACTATTAGGATCATAATAAGGCTCAGCGTTAGGGTTAGAACTAGAATGAGGGCTAGGATTAGGACTAATAATACTGTTAGTGTTTAAGTTAGGCTATGGATTAGGGTTAGGACTAGGGTGATCATTTGTTTTAGGGTTTTGCTTATGGTAAGGGATAGGGTTAGAGCAAAGGTTTGAGCTTGGGTTAGGGTTATGGTTAGGGCTAGGGTTAGGGTTCAGATTAGGATTTAAACTAGGGTTATGACTAGAATTAGGGGTAGGATTTGTGTTAGGGTTAGGGATAGTGTAATGACAACGACTAATGTATGAACTAGGGTTACGATTAGGGCTAGTTTTAGGGTTAGGGTTAAGGGTATGTCTGGTGTTAGGGTTGATTTAAGGTTAGGGTGATGTTTAGAGCTAGAATTAGTGTTAGGATCAGTGTCAGGGTCAGTGTCAGGGTTATTTTAGAGTTAGGGTTAGGGTTAGGTGTAGGTTTATGGTTTGGTTTAAGTTAAGGGTTAGTGTTAGGGATATGACTTGGGTTTTTTTTGGTTGTTTGTTTGTTTTAGGCTAGGGCTAGGGGTAAGGCAAGTTTTAGGATTAGCATTATTGTTAGGGCTAGTGTTAGGGTTTGGTTTAGGATTAGGCTTATGGTTAAATTTAGAGTTAGGTTTAAATTTAGAGTTAGGTTTAGATCCAGGGTTGGGCTAGGGCTAAGGATAGAACTAGGGATAGGGCTAGGGCAAGAGTTAGAGTTAGTCTTAAGACTAGGTTTAGGGTTAGGATAGCAATAAATTAGGGTTAGTGCTAGGCTTAGTTTTAGGGTTACGCCTAGGGATAGGGCAAGGGTAATGGTTAGGTTAAGATTATGGTTAGGTTTAGGTTTTTGGTTAGGTTTAGTTTAAGGGATGGGGTTATAGCTAGGTTTAGGGCTAGGACGATGGTTAGAACTAGGGCTAAACTTCCAGTTATGTTTTGGGTTAGAATTAAGGCTAGGCTTAGCGCTAGGATTAGGGCTAGGGATAATTTCAGGTCCAGCTTTACAATCAAAGCTAATTTAGGATTAGGTTAGATGTAGTGTAAGGTTTAAGTTTAGGGTTAGGGTCAGGTTTAGAGCCAAGGTTTTTGTTTGGGTCAGGGTCGTGATTAGTGTTTGGGATAGATTTAGGTTTAAATGTAGGGCTCAAAGTAGCATAGGTTTAGGATTAGGATAATGATATAGTTAGGTTTAGGTTTCAAGTTATGTTTAGGGTAATGGATAGGGTTAGGATTAGGGATATGGTAAGGTTTAGGTTTAGGGTTGGCATTATGGTTAGGGTAATGGATATGGTTAGAGCTAGGGTTAGAGCTAAGGTTATGGTTATTATTAGTGCTAGATTTAGGGTTATGGTGAGGGTTAGGATTAAAGCTTGATTTAGGGATAAGATTAGGCTAAGTTTTGGGTTAAGTTAGGGATAGGGTTAGGGTTATGGATAATGTAAGTACTAGGGTTAAAATTACTACTAGTTTTAGGGTTAGGGTTAGGGCTAGATCTAGTTTTATGTTTATGGTTATGTTTAGGGTGATGTTTAAATCTAGGGTTAGTGTTAGCATCAGAATCAGGGTTAGGTTTAGTTTTAGGGTTCTACTTAAAACTAAAATTAGGGCTACAGTTAGGGCAAGGTGTAGTGTTAGGGTTTGGTTTAGGTTAAGGTTAGGGTTAGGGATATGGCTCGGGTTTGTATTAGGGCTAGGGCCAGAGTTAGGGCTAATTTTCAGAGTAGTGTTAGGCTTAGGGTAAGGGTTAGTGTTAGGTTTAGGCTTAGGCTTTGAATTAGGGTTAGATTTAGAGTTAAGGTTAGATCTAAGGTTAGGGCTAGGGCTAAAGAATTGGCTAGGGTTAGGCCTAGGGTTAGGGCTAGGTTTAGAGTTCCAGTAAGGGATAGGTTTAGAACTAGTTTTAAGACTAGAGAGAGTTAGACTTAGTTTTAGGTCTAGGGTTAAGGTTAGGGTTAGTGATAGGGCTAAGTTAGGTCTAAGATTAGGGATAGGGTTGGTTTTAAATTAGTCTTAAGTTTAGGTTCGGGTTATGTTTAAAGCTATGTTTAATGCTAATATGGGCTAGGGTTTGTGTTCGGGATAGGGCTAGGATTATATCTAGGGCTAATGTCATGTCTAGGGTTATGGTTATGGATAGGTTTTGGCTATGTGTAATGTAAGGATTAGATTTATGGTAAGGGTCAGGTTAGAGTTAGGGGAATTATTAGGTTTCTTCTAGGTTTGAGTTTAAGGATAGGTCTTAAATTAGCATTAGGGTTACAGTTAGGGTAATGATAGGGTTAGATTTTAGGGTTCTGGTTAGATTTAATGTAATTGATAGGGTTGGGGTTAGTGATAGGTTTAGGGTTATGCCTAGGGTTAGCATTAGGGAAAGGATTATGTTTAGGATAATGGATAAAGTTAGAGTTAAGGTTAGGGCTAGGGTTATGGTTAGGATAAGGTCTTGAAATATGGTTAGGCCTAGCATTAGCATTAGGATTTGGGTTATGATTAGGGTAATGGATACAGTTAGAGCTAAGGGCATAGCTAGACTTATGGTTAGGATTAGGTCTTGAGTTAGTGTTAAGGTGTGTGTTAGAACTAGGGTTAGTGATAGTGTTATGTTTAGTATAAGAGTTAGCTTCTGAGCTATGATTAGGGTTAGAGCAAGGTTCAGCGTTATGTTTAGGGATAGGATTACGGTCGGTTTAGGGTTAGGGTTAGGAAAATGATTATAATTAAGTTTAGGTTTAGGGTTAGGGTAATAAATACTGTTTGATGTAGGTTTAGGGTTAGGGACAGGGCTAGATTTAAGTTTAGGGTTAGGGTTAGGTCTATGGTTATGTTTAGGTTTATGATAAGGGTTAAGGGTTGATTTATGGTTGTGCTATAGTGAATATTAGCTTAGGGTTAGGTCTAGGGTTAGTTTTCTGTTTAGGGTTAGGATTATGGTTAAGTTTAAGGCTAGGGTTACAATTAAGGTTAGGGTTAGGGTTAGGGTAATGGGTAGGTTTAGAGCTAGGTTCAGGGCTAGGGTTAAGGATAGGGTTAAGAACAGGTTTAGTGTTAGATTCAGTGATAGTTCTAGGTTTACGTTTATAGTAAGGGTTAGGTTTTGAGCTAGGGTTAGGACTAAGGCAAGGTTTAGGTTTGGGTTAGGGTTAGGGTTAGGTTTAGGGTTATGCTTAGAGCTAGGTTCAGTCCTTGGATTAGCTCTAGGTTTTGTTTTAGGTTTAGGCCTAGGGTTAAAGCTGACGGTAATGTAAGAGCTAGCATTATGATTAGGGCTAGTTTTAGGGTTAGGGTTATGCCAAGATCTAGTGTTAGGTTTAGATTTTCAGTTAGGGTCAGGTTTAGAAGTAGGTTTATTGTTAAAGGCAGAGTTAGTGTTTGGGTTAGAGTTCAAGTTAGGGTTACATCCAGAATTAGGAGTAGGTTTAGGTCTAGGGGTAGGGTTAGTGTTTGTTTTAGGATAAGCATTATTGTAAGGCCTAGGACTAGGTTTTTGTTTAATTCTAGGGCTAGAGATAAGGCTAGATTTAGGATTAGGTTTAGGTCCAGGGCTAGTGTTAGGTTTTAGTCTAGTGTTAGGGTCAGGTTTAGAACTTTGATTTGTGTGGGGGTCAGAATAAGGGTCAGGGTTAGTGTTCAGATTTGGGATACGATTAGAGCTACAATGAGGGCTAGGGTCAGGATGATTAATAAGGTTAGGATTTTGGTTAGCCTAAGGAATAGGCATAGGTGTAGGGCTACCATTAGTTTTAGGGTTATTCATAGGGTAGAAGATAGCCTTAGAATTAGGGATAGGGCTAGAGTTAGGATTATGTTTAAATCTAGGTTTAGGGCTTGGAATAGGGCTAGTTTTGGGGTTAGGGTTAGGGCTAATGATAGGGCAATGGCTAATGTAAGAACTAGGGTTACAGTGAGGGTTAGTTTTAGCATTCATGTTAGAGGTAGGTCTAGTATTAGGGTTAGGTTTAAGGTTAGAATGATATTTAGAGCTAGGGTTAGTTTTAGGATATGAGTCAATGTCAGGGTTAGTGTTAGGACTTGAATTAAGAATAGGTTTACTTTCAGGTTTTAGTTTAAAGTTAAGAGGGTGTTTAGAGCTAGGGTGAGTGTTAGGATATGAGTCAGGTTTAGGGTTAGTTTTAAGGTTAGGGTTAGATTTCGAATTAAGGCTATGATTAGGTCTAGTTGTAGTGTTAGGGTTTGATTTGAGTTAAATTTTATGGTTAAGGATATTGCTCAGTTTATTTACTGCTAGGGTTAGGGTTAGGGCTAGTTTTGCCATTAGCATTTGGGTTAGGGCTACTTTTAGTATTTGCTTAGGGTTAGGGTTAAATTTCGAGTTAGGGTTAGATCTAGTGTTAGGGGTAGTACTAAGGATTAGGGCAAGGGTTAGGGCTAGGGTAAGGGTTATGGTAATGGGTAGGCTTAGAACTAGAAATATGGATAGTGTGAGAGTTAGAGATAGTCTTAGGTCTAGGGTTAAGTTTAGGTTTATGTATAAGTTAATGGCATGGCCAGTGTTAGGGTTTTCTCTAGATTGGGGGTCAGTTTTAGACATAGGGTTTGTGTTAGGGTCAGAATAAGGGTCAGGGTTAGTGTAAGGGTTTGGGATATGATTATAGCTAGAATGAAGGCTAAAGTCAGGACTATTAATAGGGTTCGGGTTTTTTTAGCCTAAGGATTAGGGTAGATCTAGGTTTACCATTAGTGTTAAGGTTTCACTTAGGGTAAGGGAGAGGGTTAGAGCTCTGTTTAGGGCTAGAGTTAGGGTAGGGTTAGGGTCAAAGTTAGGTTTAGGGTTCTGATTAGGGCTAGTTTTGTGTTAGGTTTATAACTAGGGTTAGGAAAATCGCTAATATAACAGCTAGGGTTACAATTAGGGTTTGGTTTAGGGTTGGGGTTAGGGATGGTTTTAATGTTAGGGTTAAATTTAAGGTTAGGGTGATATTTAGATCTAGGTTTAGTTTTAGGATATGAGTCATGGTCAGGGTTAGTGTTAGGCCTCACATAAGGGCTAGGGTTACTGTTACGTTTTGGTTTAAGTTTAGGATGGTGTTTCAAGCTCGGGTGAGTTTAGCATATGAGTCAGTGTCAGGTATACTTTTACGGTTAGGGTTAGGACTCGAATTAAGTCTATGGTTAAGTCTAGGTGTAGTGTTAGGGTTTGGTTTAAGTTAGTTTTAGGATTAGGGCTATTTCTCGGTTTTGTTTTACTGCTAGTGGTAGGCTTAGGACTAGTTTTATGATTAGCTTTAGGATTAGGTTTGGTGTTAGCGTTAGGTTTAGGCTTAGGTTCAGGGCTGGACTAAAGATTGGACAAGGGTTAGGACTAGGGTTAGGGTTATGGTAAGGGCTAGGATTAAAACTACTGATAAGGCTAGTGTGAGAATTATTGTTAGTCTTAGGGCTAAGGTTAGGTTTAGGGAAGGAATAGGGCTAAATTAGGGCTAGGATTAGGTCTGTGGTTAGTGTTCAGTTTAAGCATAGACTTAGGGTTAGATTTAAAGTTTAGTTTAGGGTAAGGGACGGTGTTATGCTTGTTTTAGAGGTAGGGTGATGTTTAGAATAAGGGTTAGGATTAGGGTTATGATTAAGGCTAGGTTTAGGGCTAGGATGAGGGCTATGGTTTGTTTTACGGTTAGGGCTAGGATTAGAATATGGCTAATTTCAAGTCTAGAATTATGTTTAAAGATAGTTTTAGGGTTAGGATTAAGGGTACTTCTAGTGTAAGGTTTAGGTTTAGGATTAGGCTCATGTTTAGGGCTAGGAGTATTATTAAGCTGAAGGCCTAGGTTAGGGTTTGGCATAGGTTAAGGCTTAAAGTTAGGGTTTGTATTAACATTAGGGTAAGTGTTTGGGTAATGATAGGATTAGAATTAGGGTTCATGTTAGATTTAGGTAAATGGGTAGGGATAGGATTAGTGATAGGGTTATGTTTAGGCCTAGAGTTAGCATTAGGATTAGGGTTATTGTTATGGTAATGTATAGAGTTAGGGTTTGGGTTATGGTTATGATTAGGGCTAGGGCTAGTGCTAGGGTTAGGGTTAGGGTTAGGGTTAAAGCTTGGGTTAGGGCTCAGATTAGGGCAAGGGTTTGTGTTAAGTTAGTGCTAGGGTTAGGATTACGGCTAATGTAAGTACAATGTTACAATTAGGGCTAATTTTAGGGTTAAGATTAGTGCTGGATCCCCGCAATCTGGCTGAGGACAATTCAGGAGCCACTTATCAAGCAGAAAGAAACTTTAGTTTTAGAACACACACACCACATCACAGGAGCTCTTCAGGAATTCCCCCAGAGACCAACTGCCACCACTGGCTTCCCACAAGCCTCTCAACCACCCCCCCTACTCATCCTGCTCTTGAGGCTGATAAGCTGGATCGTGTGGGTGGAGCCAAAATATTCCCCCAATGAGGAGCTCCGAGGTCTGAAAGGGTGGGGAAACAGCCCAATGAGCATCACCACAGAGGAGCCAATCACCTGGAAGCTGGAAATTTGCTGGGAGCGCTGTGAGCCAATCATCAGCTGGCAGCTGAAAGTTTGCTGGGGCCACTGTGAGCCAATCATCAGCTGGCAGCTGGAAGTTTGCTGGGGCCCCTTCGGCTATGGCTCTCAACATCTCCTCCTCTCTGTTTATACAGTAAGCATGTGGCTTAGGGACAATGCCTGCCTTAGGTTGTCCAATACTACATATGGTCCTTACCCGTCATCAGATGAGCTGACCACAAGGCGTCAGCCTCCTGTCTTAGGTTGGTACCATTGCAATTGGATCTTACCCATCATTGACTACTGGTCCACCATACAGCCACACCTGTGGATAGGCCTTTGTACCAGCGGGGGGTGAGGTTCATTGCCTCACCTCTGTTTGCCTCCAAATTTTAGATGAATGACCATCACAAGCAGAAGGGAGGAGGATACACCAAGCCAATTATCAGCTCCTTTTGGAAAAATTGTACCACCGATGATACCATCAGCAAAAATATCCCAACACTACCACAAGTCGCTGCACCAACAGATAGTTCACCATGCATACAAGTGATAAATAGTCCAGGCAAGTTCGGCAAGCAGTTCAGTGATAGCTATTGCAGAAGCTGTAGATTGATTTTATCTTTGTCTGCACCAGCACTGGGATGAAAATAGGAATTCTGGCAATAATGGCTAAAGAAAAAATTATGGAACATTTCAGCAGGCACTAAAAGAAAACAATTTTTTCAACAATTTACATTATCATGAACAGAATTATTAAATATAATGAACAGGAAAGGTGAAAGTAAACAAATCTGTTAACCTCCTTTTTTGTTCACATATTAAAACAATCCTCAACAGCTGTTTACCCAATTTAAATTAAACCATTTAAATCACGTGAATAAGAAAAAAAAATGGATCCATTTTTTCAAGAGCACTCATCATATATGATATGTGGACATAGTACATACAAACATACAACACAAAACACAATTGTGCACACATAATATAATACATACAACACATAACATAATAGTAAAGGCCTTACAACTTTTTAGAGGTGAATTCTCCATTGCAATGTTTAAAAACTCTAGAGTCAAAAAATAGAACTGATCAGCAAAACATTAACCTAGGTCTGTATGAGCTCAAAAAACAAAATAGAACTTCATGATGTGGGAAAGGGCAATAATGTAATAGATATTGAAAAAAGCATCCTGGTTCTGTTTCAGATGTACGGATAGCCAAACTGGAGTTCTGGATATCAGCTGTTATGGATTTGAGCCAAATAATTCTTTTTGGTCTGTAGAAATCACTTTAGTTAATCTCTCTGGTATTCAAATAGGCTGCTGTTCTCTCTGTGGAAACACATAAACAGACCCCCGACTCCAGACAATCACTGTGTCAGGACCTTAGTTAATCTCTCTGGAATCCAAATCGGCTGCTGTTTTCCCTGTGGAAACACACAAACAGACCCCCAACTCCAGAAAGTTACTGGGTCAGGATCTTTCCATTGTCCTGATAGAATATACTTCCAAAGTACCTTGGGCTTATGTACATTTTTTTGGACACACATGCCTTTCCACAGCACTAAGCCCTGATGAATCCAAATTTTAAAAGTTTAGAGAAAAAGGGTTATTTTAAGTTTATCTTTGGTAAATATATACCCCTTCCCATTTCCCTCTTTTTGATTTAATAAGTACAATTTAATAGTTTGATGAGCTCTTTCAACTATGCCTTGTCCCTGAGGATTGTATGGGATTCCTGTTATATGATTAATGCCAAATGATGAGCAAAATTGTTTAAAAGAGCTAGAAGTATAACCAGGGGCATTATCTGTTTCTAACTGTTTTGGAACGCCCACAGTGGCAAAATTTTGTAAGCAATGAACTGTAATATCTTTAGTTTTTTTCTCCGGCATGAATGGAGCCCATCAAAAATCTGGAAGAAGTATCAACTGTAACATGCAAATATTTTAATTTTCCAAATTCTGGTAATAAAAATGTAAAAGTTTTTGATCAGGTGTAATTACTGCTGCTGTACAATTATTTGACCCACCAGTGAATAATTTGGAACAGATTGCCTGGAGCCCTTAGTTTGGGCAATTGTTTAGCAGATAAAACTACACATGACATACATATTTTCTCTACACTAGAAGAAGCTACAAATTTTCATAAAAAGTACAATGTCAATGCTAATACTTTACAAAAGTGTTTTAAAATAACTAAAGAACAAGCTAGACAAATAATAAAACAATTTCAAAATTGTGTGACCTTTTTACCACAAGTTAATATCGGAGTCAATACTAAAGGACTGATACTTAACCATATTTGGCAGATGGACATCAAACACTTGCCAGAATTTGGAAAATTAAAATATTTGCATGTTACAGTTGATACTTCTTCTGGATTTTTGA